>NW_024884754.1:35647-42217 GCF_019232065.1 Centrocercus urophasianus | reverse complement strand
TCCCCGAATAGAAGTTGTTGGTTTTGTAGGATTTTTTTTTTTGGGGGGGGGGGGAGATGAGGTGGTGCCCATAGGGGGCGCTCGTGGCTGAGGGTGGTAGCGGGTGCTGGAGGTTGAGAGCACGCTGAGCGAGGGTTTGTCCGTCTGTAAGTCCGTCTGTCCCCCGCACACACATACGGTCCTGTCCCATTGCTTTCAGGAGGGGGAGCACCGACGGCATCGTTTTCTCCGTAGCAGCACACCGGTAGGGCTGCGCAGACCCCATCGCTGCAGCCCCTACCCGTAGTGGGAGCCGCTCCATCACCTGCAGCACAACGGGGACGTGGACCAGTTCCTTCCCCGCTTCTCAGCGCCGGGACTCGCTCAGGGGAAAGGCATTTCCTCCCCATGCAGGCGTGAGCCCGGAGGGGGGGGGGACGACAGCGTGCCCGGGTGCCACAGCCCGGGGCTGGGGCAGTTCCACCTGCCCAGTCAGCGGCTCCCCGAGCCCCTGGCCATGTTTGGGAAAGCAGCAGCAGCCTCCGGGCGAGCCGAGGGGTCGGGCATGCCGCTGCTGTCCCCATGGGCCGTTAATCCCCAACCAGCCCCTCTGCTGTGAAATCCAAACCCAGCGGGCAGTTGTCACTGTGCTGGGGTTTCAGCGACCCCTGGCCCACCTGCCCGAAATAAGGGGGAGGGGGATGATTTACGCTGAATTCCTGAGCGATGCTGCGGCTGATTGACAGCAAGAAGCTGCACAAGGGATGCAATGCCCTAAGCGGGCATGTGGTCTTCAAAGCAGAGGTGGGATGTGGCCCCCAAACTGGGGACGTTGTCCCAAGATGAGGGATGCAGAGGGAGCTATTTGGGACTTGGAGCTGTGGGACCTTCACGGGGCCACTTCTCCTCCGTCAGCTGCTTGTGGTGACTCAGGGCTGATGCAGTCACATCCTGTCCCAAGCAGCATGACCCCTGCCAAAGTCTGCCGCTCTGACCCATGGCCCAAGCTGCAGTGGGCATCAGCTTTGTGTCTGCGAGATCTGGCCAAAGGAAGGTTGGCCCCAGGTTCGGCTCTGGCCACCTGAAGAGCCCTGTTTGTCCCGTGCCACCTGCATGCCGGTCCCCAGTGAGGAAGGAGCTGCTTTGTCAGCGTTTCCTCCGGGTGTGAGTCAGCTCCAGGTGCACTAAAGCCCCCATGGCTATCCTGAGGTAGCTGGATGAGGGAAACTGAGGCACAGCACCAGCACTCACGTGTCTGCTACTTCACCACAGCCCTTGTCCCATCCCGCTCCTGCTCCACACCTCCTCCCTCGCTCCCGCTAATGACAGGGCACAGGCTGCATGCCACATCCTGCATGGGTTGTTCTGGTGCCAAGTTGATTGCAGGCAGGCGGAAGCGGCGTTTGGAGTGGTGATAAGCAGCGGGGTCGATGGGCACCGTCCTTCTCACCGTGCCATTTTTGCACATCGGAGAGTTTTGGGGAGAGAAAGGCACGGGGATAGGCATGTGAGTTCTTCTTTGAGCCGGGATCACAGGACCAGGGGATGGGGATGCGTGGCCCCAGGGCTTGCATCACCCTGGAGCTGAGGCTGGGGATGCTTTGTAGCACTGATGGATGGCTCCAGGCGCACATTCCTGCCCTGGGCTTGGCCACAGGCATCCACGTCACCCCGATTTGGCAGCAGCTGTCGGGGGGTCATGGCCCAGCAGCTGGGTGAGCCCCTGACACCAGGGCAGCACTTATTATAGCCAGCAGAAGCTATTCCTGGCAGCGCATGACCCCACTGAAAGGTAGGGAGGAGGTGGTGGAGGCGTCTTGGTAGCACGTCCCTGGGTGCTGAGAAGGGACAGATGGAGTGGTCCCGGCAAGGGGGGATGATGCCAGGCTGGGGGAACTTGCTGCCCAACCCATGGCATCATATTGGGGACCAGCCTGCCTCTCTCTGCAAGTCCATCGTGCCCCCATCGATTGTCCCCTCCATGCATCCCCCATGTGTCTCCTATTTGCCTGCATGGAGCATCCATGAGGGCTCCATTTTGGGGAGGAGGAGTGGGGGCTGCCTGCACCCCTCCGAGTGTATTTTTAGTCCTTTCCTTATAAGGTTTCTGCGATTTTTTTGGGAACTGTGAACACAGTGAAGTCATCGCTGAGGTCATCCTGTCTCACTTTCCCCCCCCCCCCCACCCCCCCCCCCCCTCCTGGTGCTGGGCTCATCCCACAGGGAGGTTTTGTGTGGGCTCCATTGAAAACTCCCTCTCTGCCCAGCCTTAAAGGAAACAAAACCCGTAACTGTCTGGCAGGGGGCCAGGCTGAGGGGGTCTTCGAGACTCTTAAAGCATCCACTTTGCCAGCACAGTGGCCCATGCTGTGCCCATGCTGTGCCCACCAGCCCTTGCATGTGCTGCTCAGTCCTTTACGGTGTGTGAGCAGTTTTCAGGGGTCAGGCCTGAACAGCCAACCTCCCTCCCCACCCCCAAAAGCCCCATTGCCCCCCAGATTAGATTAGATGTGCTCGGCTGGTTGGATTTAAAGAGGCGGGTGGCGGCCTCTGCTTTGCTCCAGTGACTTTTGGCTGGCAGAGTGCATATGTGCTCCCACGGGTGATGGGCATGGGGTGATCCCCGCCCTGGGGCGATGGGTGTGCAGATGGGGATCCCCATGGGGTTGGTATCCTAGAAATGGGGTAGCCCCTTTTGGGGGCACTCATGTCCCATTTGGGGACATCCACTCTTGCACTTTATGCTATCTCCGGTCAGGCATGGCTGGGCTTTGCTTTCATCCAAGTGCCCCGCAGCCACACATCTCCACCCCTCTAGTGACCCCCAGCCCTTGACCCTTCCTCCTCCTCCTCCTCAGGGTGAGGAGGGAGCTGCCCCCACCATCTGTCCCCCCTCGTCTCTTTGTCAGCACTGGGCCGACTGGAATGCGTATTAATTTTGGGAGGAATGCCGCCCCCTGCATCGCCCGGCACTTCACCTCCCCCACCCCACAGCATCCCCACAGCTTTTGGGGATGGAGGGGGGGGGGGGAAGCGCCACGGATCACCGAGCCGCCATCGGGTGATGCTGCCCAGGCCTCTCCGCAGGGCCGGCTGTGGGCCAGGGGCTGATTGAACACAGGCTCAGTGCCTGATTAAACTAATCGGAGGGGATTTTTTATTTTTATTTTTTTTTTATGGTATCGCTTCGTTCGAGTTTGTCCTTAAAAGGAAACCATCGCCTGTGGGCAGGGGAGGGGGTCGGGGGCTTTGTGCAGCGAAGGCAGATAAACGCAGGGTCCTTATCGCAGCCTGGCTCCACGCGGTGCTGGCAGGGGCACGGAGGGCTGAACCCAGCGTGTGGGTGAGCAGCACAGCGCTGATTGCTGCATGCCAATGCCACCCGGTTCCCCTCATCCCCTGCCCACCGTGACTCAGCCCTTTGCCCACATAAGGGCACCCATTCTCTGGCCGTCGGCGCGTTCCTTCTTGCCCAACGCACAAAAGAGGCATTGAGCCGCGCCGTCCGGGGATCAGTTTGGCACCCACCCCCACTGCCCACCCCTCTCAGACCCCCTCTGGGTGCCACATGGAGAGGAGGTGATGTGTCATCCATCGGGGCCGGAGCAACGTGCCTTGGCTGGGTTGGGATGCTTGGGTACTGGGCAGCCTCGTGGGCAGCGTGCCCGGCTCAGGCAGCAATAGCAGCTGCTTTCTGCTGTCTCACTGTTGAATGTGTTGGCATGGGGTCGGGGTGGGCTGGCACCCGTCCCCCTGCTCCATGCAACACTGTGCCCAGCAGCATCCCTAGGGCGGAGGATAGGGATAAGCAGCCTCAACACCACCACATCCTCCCCGCACCCCCACATGCCCGAAAACCATGGGTTCCCCCATCCATCTCCCCCCGTCCACAGGAATGAGAGCAGGGATACGGCAGGTCAGAGTGGGAGGGCGATGCTTTATTAACTTAGTGTCAATGCAGCGGATGCATCCGGCGTGGCTCGGCGCTGTGAGCATTGGGTGGGTTGGGGATGGACATCCCAGTGTGCAGCACAAAGGTGAGCCTGTATGGAAATCACACTGCGTGCACCTGGCTGGGCTGAATGGGGAAGGGGGAGACGCAGCCTTTAAATTAAATACCTGGGGTACAAAATGAGGCTGAAACCAGCACAAGTGTGGGATCTGGAGGCAGAGAAAGAGCTCGGTTCCTTGCTCTGAGGTGTGAAGATGCGGCCCCTCACTCAGCTGCGTTGCCGTGTGCCGGACATCCGTTCAACAAGGCAAAACCCACACAAAACATGTTACAAACCAAAGGGAAACGGGTGTGCTACGTAGGCAGTGCTATGGGAGGTGTCCGATTGTCGTGGGGCTGTGGGGGTCCCACCGCCATCACTCCTCCCCAGAGGACCAGGGCTCCTGCTCTGGGTGCAGGACTTGGTCCTGCAGCGGAGACAGCGGAGGGACAGGCTCAGCCCCACTGTGCTTGCTGGGCAGGGGCAGGGTGTGGGCAGCAGGGGCTTCCTCGGGGTGGGTGATGCCATTCAGCCCCTCCTCAGTGAACTCAGCCAGGTCCTCCAGGCTGGCCTGCCGGTGCAGCCCGTTCTGCTCCCCGTTCTTGGTGCGCTCCGGCTCTGCCACCGCCTCCTGCACCGTTGGCTGTTCATCACTGGATGAAGTGGGTGAGGACCCCCCTTCCTCCTCCTGTGGGAGCTGTGTGTCACCATCCCCCTCCCCATCCTTGGCTAGCTTGGCTCCCAGTACCAGCTCCTGATTGAACTCCAGGGCCTGCTCCACTATTTCCAGGATATCCGAGTCCTTCATGATGTCCACTGGCATCTGTGTGGGCACATCGGGGAGATATTCAGCTGCCTCCATGCCAGATCCGTGCTCCAGCATGGTGCCTGGAGGTGGGTCAGCGTTGGAGGGGTCAGTGTTGGAGGTCTCAGGGGCTGGGGAGTTGTCACTACCCTGCACGTCCTCCTCCCCGAGGCCCTCATCACCCAGGATGGTCTTATCAGTGTGCCCCTCAGACAGCCCCTCATCCATGGACACAGCCAGTCCTTCCTCCAGCTCAGCAGCCAAATGCCCTGCATCCTCCTCATCCTCCTCCTTTGGTATCTCCAGTTCTCCCATGGGCATTTTCACACCTTCAGCTTCCCCCACAAGTGGCTCCAAGTGCCCTTCATCCTCCAGCACCGGAGAGGCTTCTGCAGGCACTGTTAGTTCATCCTTTCTGTCTTCTGCTGCTTCAACTTTAATTTCTTCAAATTCCTCTGAGTTCTCAGCTTCCTCGATGCTGGACTCCTCTTGGTTGGGAGCAGAAACTATGAAGTACCCTTCCTCCTCCTCGGTGCATTCTGGCGCAGAGCTCAGCTCCATCCCTGACTCCTCACAGCTCTCTGGCTCTGCATGAACCGCTGCCTCATCACTCCCTCTCAGCTCCCCTTCCTCCTCCAGAGCCATTTCAGGTTCTGTTTCCCCATCCCCTCCACTGGATGGAGGGTTTGGATCAGACTCCAGCACCTCCCCGCTGTGTGCACATAGCGGCATGCTGTTGAGCAGCGTGTCCTCTAATTCCATCCTGCACAGCTTGGGCTCATCCAACTGAGCATCCTCTGACTGAATGTCCTCCTTCATGGGCTCATCACTCTCTGCCCCACTGCCCAGATCCTGCTGCAGCACTGCAGTGTCTGGGCTGCCTCTCTCAATGGGCTCCGAGCTAAGCTCCTCATCCTGCACCTCCAGCGCCTCAGCTGGCTCCTGTGGGTCCCCTGGTGCCTCCCCAGTGTCCCCATACCTGATTTCCTCTTGCCCTGGGGCTGGCTCAGCCTCCTGTCCTACTATTCCCTGTGGCTGCTGCTGGCTTTTCACCTCGCTCCCAGCATCTCCGTCATCCTCACCCTCGTGAGCTTCCTCCGTTGCTGTTGGTGACGTGACATCTCCCTCCTCATTTTCTGCTGCCTCTGCATGTGGGTTGTCATCCACCTGGGCTGGCTCTTGGGATGTGAGAGCTTTGACTTCTATCTCCTCTTCATCCTCCGCTGTCTCTTCCCAGTCCTGTGCTTGCTGCTTTTGGTCAATGTCATTTTCTTCCCTGCCCCATGCCCCCTCTCCTGGCTGCAACACCATCTCCTGCTCCAGCCCATCCTCTGCAGAGCCCTGTTCCCCATGCTGCACCCAAGGTTCCCCAGGTTCCTCCTGAGGGTCTCCAGACCCCTCCTGCAGGTCCCTATGTTCCTCCTGCAGGTCCCCGTGTTCTTCCTGCAAGTCCCTGTGTTCCTCCTGCAGGTCCCTATGTTCCTCCTGGGTGTCCCCATACTCCTCCTTCAGGTCCCCATGCTCTTCCTGGGTGTCCCCATGTTCCTCCTGCAGGTCCCTGTATTCCTCCTGCAGGTCCCCATGCTCCTCCTGGGTGTCCCCATGTTCCTCCTGCAGGTCCCCGTGTTCCTCCTGCAGGTCCCCATGCTCCTCCTGTAGGTCCCTGTACTCCTCCTTCAGGTCCCCATGCTCCTCCTGGGTGTCCCCATGTTCCTCTTGCAAGTCCCCATGTTCCTCCTGCAGGTCCCTGTATTCCTCCTGCAGGTCCCCATGCTCCTCCTGGGTGTCCCCATG
>NW_024884754.1:7385-35637 GCF_019232065.1 Centrocercus urophasianus | reverse complement strand
GTCCCCATGCTCCTCCTGGGTGTCCCCATGCTCCTCCTGTAGGTCCCTGTGTTCCTCCCCCAGGTCCTCCTTCTCCTCCTGCAGGTCCCCATGTCCCTCCTGGGGGTCTCTATGTTCTTCCCACATGTCCACAGATTCCTCCCACATGCCTTCAGCCTCCTCCAAGCCCATGCTCTCCTGCCTTATCTCTTTGGCTCCCAAAGCCTCCCCTGCCTGGGGGTCTTCTCCCCCTAATGCCTCCCTTCCTTTATCTTCCTCCTCTCCCTCATCATCCTGTGCTCTGCCTGTGCTCTCCCTTCCTGTAGTGTCTTCTTCAGACCCTGATGAGCCCTCTGCTGCTGGCACGGCCCCTTCAATGCTAGAGGCCCTCATCTCCAGGCACACCTCCTGCTCCCTTTCGTCCCCTGCAGCAGCACCCAGCTCACACAGGGACACCTCCTGGTGCTCAGACTTCAGCTCTGTTTCAACAAAGTCCTCTTGCAAGTGGATTCCCGCAGGCAAAACTGGGTGGCTCCCCACAGGGACAGCACAAGCAGCTTCGATTTCCGTCTGCAGGGACCCTTCTTCTCGCATTTCCCTCTCCTGATCTGGGAACTCACATTCCTCATCCTCTCTGGAAGGGCTCCAGGGTTCCCTTTGCTCCTTGTACTCCGAGACATGCAGAGCCTCCATGCTGGTGGCCTCCATGTCCTCCTTGCCCACTTCCAGCCTGGACCCCTTTGTGTCTCCTCCCCAGGGCTCTCCCCCTGGCTCCTGGCTCTCCGTGGAGCTCAGTGCGTTCAACATCTCCTCCTCTTTACTCCTCTCCTCCTCCCACTTCTCCTCCTGGCTCTCCGCATCACTCTGGGTGGCACTTAGCAATGTGGGCACGTTGCTGCAGAGACACAGCCCAGGTGGGGACATGGTACCACCCTCAACACCCATCTCCTGGGTTCCTGCAGCCTCCTCCTCCGTGGGGTCTTCAAGATCCCCATCCCTGGTACTCTGGGTAGCACTGAATTTGGGCACTTCTTTGGCCTCAGTGTCATCTTGCATCTCCTTGAGAGCATCCTGCAGTGCGTGGCTGACCAGCTGTTCAGGACTCAGTGGGCTCTGCATGGGGGACTCCTCACCAGCCCCACACTCATGGGCTGGGCTCTCTGCCCCCCCACTGCCTGGCACGGGGGACAGCACTGGGACAGCGTGGCTGGGGGCAGCAGGCTCCCAGCTCCTCGGTGCCTGCAGGACTGAGTTGATTTTCTGGAACTCCTGTGCACTGGAGCTCTTGTTTTTGGGAGTCAGCGCCTTGAGGGCATCACCGGGGGTTCTGCACAGCTGTGCCACCCCCTCGGGCCGGGGGAAGGCAGCAAGGCTGGCACGGTGCTTGCTGCTGCTCACCTCCAGCTTGACATCTGCAGAGAGCAGGGAGAGCACAGTGTGGGGGGGCACAGCCCAAAACCCAAGGGCTGGGGCAGAGATCACCCAACTGCAGCCTAACAGCTCCTCTCTCCCCTCTTGCTGACCCCTCTCCTATTTTTAAACACTTCTTGGGAAGTGAGAAATTCCTCCCCTGAGTGTTGCAGAGCACTGATGCTGCCAGGGGTACCTCATGGGACGACGGATGCTCTGCTCTGCCTGCAGCAGTGGGGTCAGAGATGTGGTGGGCTTGCAGGGATGTGTGCAGGTGACAGCTTTTCAATATATTTAAGGAAAAAAGGAAATGCTCAGCCTGCTGCCCAGCCTGAGGTCCCATGCTCAGGCTCCTCATGCAGGGGAAGAATTAAAAAAAGAAGTGAAGGAGCAGATAAGCCCTTATCTGCTCTATACAGAGGTGCCAGCAAGACCAGAGCCTGCTGTTAGCACCTTCCTATCGCATTGACCAACCCTTGCCAGGAAAATCATTCTGCTCCCTGGCCCTTCCTTACCTCGCAGGCTGTTGGCCAGCTTGAACTCCCCGGGAGGCATCTGCAGCCGGGTGCTCTCTGCTTCCAGCAGTGTCCTGTAAGGAGAGGTGTTGGAGGGGGGGGGGGGGGAGGAGGGGGGGTGATATCTTTGCTGAGCTGCCAAATCAAGTCAGTCCCTGTGCAACTCAGGGGGATGCTTCAAAGGTAAACTGAAGCATAACATGTCTGTGGGTGGTTTTTCTGGGGCCGAACTGTTGTGTCACCTGGTTGTGAGGTAGGGGGGTAGGGGATCCCAGGGGGCAGCCCCTCACTGCCTGCCAAGGATCTCTTCCCTCCTTGCTCTGTGGGCCCCCTCCCATCCCCCCATCCCCAGCTTGGTGTCCTCACTACCGGGTGACATCATGCTCTGCCGGGGAGGCCCCTCCGCTGGGGACAGCCCCTATTCTCATGCTAATCGTACCCCCAGTCCTCTGCGAGCCTGCCTTTGTCTGGGGCCATCTGGAAGGGCTGCAAGCGGACTGAGGGCTGCAGGGTTCAACCCCAGAGTCTCCCAGCAGTTCTTACAGCTCTGTCCAGCCAGGTTGGGTAATGCTGCAAGGGGAGATTTGGGGCATCACCCTGCTCTGAGCACACGGGAGCACAGTGGGAGCACTCTGTGTCCCCAGAGGGAGCAGTGCCACCGTGAAGGAGACCTCACCTGTAGGTTGCCACCTCCAGGCTGAGGGACATCTTGAGGTGCATGAGCTGCTGCCTGTCCTCCAGCACCTGGGCGATCTGCACTTGCAGGCTCTGCTTCTCCTGCTCCAGGGCCTCGATGGCCAGCTGTGGTGAGAAGCACAGGGTCAGGAACCTGATTGATCTCCCCAGAAAGGGAGGGAGCTCTGGTGGCACATTTCTGCCCGGATTGTGCCTTTCCCACCACCCCCATCATTTCTTTTCTTCCTGGTCCTGACCCTCTTTGTCCCATGGGAAATTAAGCACTCCGTCCTCTTCCGGAGGATGTGGGTCAGCAGCTGTGACTCCACTCCGGCACCGCCTGCTGCATGACAAGAAGTGGGGATGGGGACCCTGGATCCATCCAACCCCAGCACTGCTTGGGGCGGCTCTCGCTGTCACCCATAGGTGCCCTCGGTACTCCTTGGGGATGTCAGAGATGGGTGTCCTGGGGGTGCCCAGGTGCTCAGGGTGCTGCAGGGAGGTGAGACACTTGCTTTTCACATGGGGAAGTTGGAGAGGGTTCAAGGGAGCAAGGAGAGGAATGGAGTAAAAAAGCAAGAAGGATGTAGCCGCTGGAGGAGGGATGGGAAGGCGGGGGGGATCGGGACCATGCGATGTCAGATTGGGAAGTAGGATTCCTTTGAGAGGATGGCTGTGGTATCCCCTTCTCCATCCTCAAACCGGGAACAAAGAGGGACCCTTCCCTGCGTGGGGTCTCTAGCTCCAGCTATGAGCTGGGGCTGCATTTCCAGCCTGCTCCCACCACAACTTCCCCTGCAGAATTACTTTCACAGCTGTCTGCCTGCAGCTGTGGCTAAGTCGGATGAAGTTTATCCATCCCGAAGGCAGTGGCAGCAGAAATGGGAAGGAATGACTGCTGCCCTGGGGCTTGCAGCCCACCCTGGGGCTGCTCTTAACCCTCCCAGCTTTCGAGCCCCCCAAGCTCCCCACTCTCCCCACCTGGAACTTCTCAGCCTCTCCGTGCTGCTCCTGCCACTGCTGGCCCAGGCTCTCCTCCAGCATCTCCTTCCGCACCTTCAGCCCCACCAGCTCCTTTTCCAGGTGCCGCAGCTGCATTTGGCTCTGTTGGTTGTCTTCTGCCACCTGCCAGAGGTTCTCCTTGGCTTGGCCAAGTGCACGCTCCAGCTGCGCCACCTCCGCCTTGTAGGTCTCCACCGCCCCTCTCCAGATCTCTGACAGTCTTTTGGAGTAGTCCTCCACCTCCACGGGCTGGAATGCCACCGGAGCACAACGGAAGCCCTCCAGGCTCTGAGAGAAGCTGGCGAGCTCCTGGTCCAGCCCCGCTTTCTCCTCCTCGTGCACCTCCAGCAGAGCTTCCACCTCCTTCTCCAGCTGCACAGCTCTCTCCTTCAGCCAGATCTGCGCCCGTCTCTCCTCCTCCAGCTCTTTCTTGCTGGAGGACAGCTGCCTCTTGGCTTCCTCGCGGGCTGCCTGCTCCTTCTGGCACCTGCTCCTCACATGCTGCACCTCCTCGTACAGGTTGTCCCTGGCCAGCTCGGCCGCACACTTCTCGGTGAAGGCGCGGTGCAGCGCATCCCGCAGCGACCGCAGCTCTTCCTCGTACCTGGCTCTGCGTGGGTCCCCGGCCGGGCTCTCCTTGGTGCTCTGGATCTCAGCTCGCAGCCCCTCATTCTCCTCCTCCAGGTACTTAACGCGGGCCAGGTAGGCCTCCAGGCGCTTGTTGAGGTCCCACATCTGCAGCGATTCCTCACCCAGAGCTCTCGCCCCCACGAAGCCCTCCATGCTCAGCATCTCGGCGGCAGAAGGAAGGCAGCAGAGCGGTGCCGGCTCGGGCGAACGCAGCTATTCATACTCACGCCGGGTGAGTGGGAGGCCTCTGAGACCCGAGCAGAGGAGCAGTTAACCCTTCCACAGCCGGCACAGCTGCTGCCAGCGCCGTCCCTGTGCCCCATCCCCCTCTGTCCCCTTGGGATGTTGGGCAGTGCTTGAGTGGGGATGGCAACGCGCCACGCTGGGGAGGAGCTGCGCTTTGGGGGGATGCTGTGGGGACGGTCGATTCATTCAGGGCAGGGATGGGTTTTGCTGTGCCTCAGTTTCCCCTTTATGTACAGCTGGGATTCCTGAAGAGCACACTGCACCCTGCACCTCGGGGATTGGTGCCATCTGTAGCTCAGCTAATTCCCAAAATCAAACAGAGCACCAAGTGAGCTTGGCGCGGAGAGAGGCTCACACGAATTTTACCTGGGGTTTTCCAAGGGCAAACCCCCACCCCCAGTGCCTGACTGTGGGGCTCTTTATACTGCTCCAAACGGTGCCACCGAGGGCTTTGGTGTCCCGGGGAGGAGACGCCCTGTGGGGATGCTCTGTGCACTCTCAGTGCATCTCAGTGTCTGGAGCAGATCTGAGCTCAGCCAGAGGCACTGCTCTGGCATAAATCCTGCCCCAGCTCCACAGCCCTCTATCCAGCCAGCCCAGCGGGCATCCTTTATTTTTGATTTTTAATTTTTCTTTTCCAGTTGATTTATTCTAGGGGTGGGGAGGAGGGTTTAGAAATTCCAACTTGGAGCTGTCTGAGAACAAAAGAGGCCGGAAAAGAAATAATCGGGGAGAGGCTTTGTGCCAGCTCTTTCTCTCCCGGATACACCCCCACCCCCCACTCCCTCCACTCCTAGAGGGGCGGTGGGGAGGGTCCCTGGGCTGTCCCCTGCATTGCAAAGAATCAGCGTCCCCTCCCAGCTGTCCCACGTCGTCTCCACTGAGCTCCCGCCCCGCTGCAAGAAAGAGGCGAGCAATAGTCCCCTCTGCTGGCCAAAGCCATCCAGATCCAACGCGAGCCCTGCAGTGCATGGGGCTACTCGGGCACTGCGTCCACGAGCCACCGTCCTTCCGCCATTTGGGGTGTATGGAGGGCGGGGGGAGGTGGAGGGTGAAGGCAGAATCCCATCCAGGAGCCCCGTTGGGTTCCCCCAGCCCAGAAGGCAGGAGGGAGCACAGGGAAGACGTTGTTGCTAATTAGAGGCTGATAATCGGGGCGATGCGTTTCCGTTGCTCATCCTCTTCTGTTCATGCTGGGCACGTTGTCTTTTCGCTTTTCCCTCAGCTCCAAATTCTCTCCTCCTCTGAAGGCACCCCAGTGCTGATGCTGATCCCAGATCTTTGCTTTGCCTTTCCTCATTGTGCCCCACCTTCCCCTGGGACTCCATGGGGTGCCCTAAACATGGGGCTCCCCAAGGAGTGGACAGCCCTCCTGCCCTGCCTGGGGTCTGCATGGAGGACTGCCCAGGGGAAGGTGCTGCTGCACCCCTTCCCCTTTGGGGTGTTTAGGATCAGGAGTCACTTGGGACTGGGGCATGCGTGTGTCCTTGCAGGGTACTTGGCTGGGAGCCTCAGAATGAGGACGTCTGTGTGTCTGTGGGGGGTGTTTGGAGTCAGGACCTGCTTGGGATGGGGGCAATGTCACTGGAGGGTGCTTGGGGTTGGGACCCCCAGGATGGGGATGTGGTTCCCTCTGCAGGATGCTTTGGGGTGGCTGTTTGATGGCAGGAGGTCTGGGGGTGACACAGACTCGCAGCCCCCACTGGGATTGGCACAGGGTGCTGCTACGTGGCTTCGAGCAGGGCCCCAGGGGGAGGAGGAGGAGGAGGAAGAAGCACAGCTGGGCATGGGGACGCAGCTGGGGACTGCCTGTGGCCAAGGGAGATGTGCTTGTTGGACGAGGTTCCCATGGGGCCACTGCTGTTGGGACAATGAGATGGGCTGGCAAGGCCATGACATCACCTGGGGTGAGGAGTGGGGGGGCTGAGCAGCAGGTGGGGATTCTCTGATGGCTGACAAGGGTTGTGCCCTGCCGCCACTTTGCCCTGACCCCTCTCCCTTCCAGATGCCAGCTGTCCCTGGATCTGTCTTTTCCATTCCCCCCCCATCAGGACACAGAGGGCAGGAGGGACAGGCAGAGCAGTGGCCTCTTGGGCAGCGTGAAGGAGCTGCTCTGCTGAGCCAGCGAGGAACATTTGTTCCCAATTAGGATGAGATCTGTCCTTGCTGAGCAGGCGCTTTGCCTCTTCCTCATCCCCGAGTGCTTTGCCACAAAGAACCGGGTGCAGGATGTGAGCTCATGGGAGGGAGCAGCCACAGGTCTGGGACTGGTGGTGGTGGTGGTGGGGAGGGGGGGGAGACACGTTTCCCCCTGCCCATCCCAGCGTCCATCCCTATGTCTGTCCTCATGTCCATCCTGGTGTGCGTCCCAGCCATGTGCCATGCTGTGGCATGCATCGCCTGCTGGACTGCTCTGCTAATGAGACCTTCTCCACCGTGTGTAATTATTTCCCAGGGTGACAAATGATTAATTCTGCTCAGGAGCTGCGGCTTTCTGCAAACTCACCCGAGCAATTATCCGGCAAGAGCCATGCTGGCTTCCCCAGGGTGGAGGATGCTGTAAGCCAGAGAAAGTTTGAGCTCAACCTGCTTAAAAAAGCTGCAATATCGGCTCTCAGGGCTCAGCTCCACCAAGGGGGGCAAACCCTGTCCCTGGTGCGCCCAGGACTCAGCCCTTCATCTGCTGGATTCCTCTCAGAGAGGAGGATCGGGGTCTTGGTGCGAGCCACCAGACCCAGAGATGCATTCATTATCCCATACAGACGTATCCCATCCCACCCCACCCCATCCCATCCCACCCCACCCCATCCCATCCCTGGCTGCAGATGGGGAAACTGAGGCACGGCGTCTGCCAGGATGTCAGCTCTCAGCTTCTCTTCTCCCTTAGGGGTGAGTGAAAACCCCGGTCCCACTCCAGTGCCTCCAACACATGGGGACGGCAGCGGAGCTGACAGAGGGGGTTTTGCATGACAAAGCCACAGCTCCACCAGCTGCAGGACCCCTTCTCACAGAACACCCCCCCCCCCTCACCGGCTCCACATCCTGCCGGAGGTGCCCAGTGTCGGAAATAAGCACTCAAAGTGCACCCCGATGCCAGAGGGGACTGAATATAGGTTGTCCCTTCCCAGCTGCTCGGCTCTGCTGCATTGGGTTAACAGCGTGCCCAGCTGGAGCAGCCGCGGCGTGGGTCTCGTGCTGCCTTTGCCAGGAGGGAGGGACGGGGAGGGACAACGCGCTCAGCCAACACGGTAATAATTTTTTTTTCTTTCTTTCTTACTTAGGGGAAGGAATAAAATATAAAAGGAGGAGGGAAAGAGGAAGGATTAAAAGAAAAAAAAAAAAAGGGAGAGAGAGAGACGCGGACACGGACACACACAGAGGACTCCTCTTCTTTCGGTGTCTGCACTTATGCCCGGTGCAGCTCACTTCCAGCCCTGCTGCCAACCTGCTGCCTACTTCTACCCCGGAGAAACCTCAGCTCAACCCCAAACCGGGCCCCCGGGGACCCCCGCCCGCACCGTGAGCAAGGTGGGACACGGGGAGAGCCCCTCCTGCGGGCTGTACTGCGCTATTATTGCAATATCTCATGTCACCTCTGTGCCAGCAGAAAGTAAGCAGGGAGGTGATGGGGCTGGGGGGTGGGCACAGCTCTCCCTGCTTGCTGGGGGTGACCTGGATGTCCAGCAGGGATGCTCCCACCGGTCCCCGTTTTGTCCTTGGCAGAGCTCTGCAAGTTTCTTTCAGGTGGCGCCGGCTCTGCAGAGCAGGAATGGGGGGGGGGGGGGGCGTGCTTGAGGATTGAGGTGGGAAAGTGACTTTGGGATTGATGTTAGTGGGGATTGGGGCTTGCAGGTCTCAGCATGGAGCCCATTCCTTGCTCAGCCACCAGGGACAGGTCCTCGTTCTAAGGAGGATGCAATCAGGGCAGCACCGGGATGGGAAAAAGAGGCACAGAGCTGGCAGGGGGGGTGGGGGAGTGGGAAGCATTGGGGCTGAAGTTGCCCCACACCACGGGGGCTGAGGGAGAGCAGGGCTGCACAGCATCACAGGATTTTCCCATTGGCTCCCAGCTCTTTCCCCCCACTCCTGCTGGTGTCCCAAGGGGGGCTGGGCAAAAAAAAAGAAAGGGAATGTTTTGTGGGGTTTTCATTGCTTTTCCCTACTGAACAAACCCAGAATGTTTGTGTGTGTGCCCAGGGCTTGGGGCACTTTGATGTGCATCCCCTGCCCTCTTGCAGAAACAGTGTTTTTTCTCTGGGATGGAGGTGCTCCCCTTGAGCATCCCACTGAGCCCTCAGTGCTCCCCAGCTGGGAAGAGCCCAGGCAGACCCAGAAACTGTTGCTGCTTCTTCAGCTGGTGAGGGGTGGGAAAGACCCTTTCTGCCCTTTGCTCCAGTACCTCTCTGCATGAGGGGCTCAGTCCAGGGGTTGCTGCCCCCTTTGGGCAGGTCCTTGCCCACCCCGTACAGCTCAGGGTGATGATGCTCGGGACGTTTGGGGTTGTTTTGCAGGGAATGGGTTTGGACTGGGCAAACTGGGAGCCTGAGCACTTCTTTGCAGTGCTGTGATTTTGTGCTTGGAAGGTGGATTTGAGGGGCCAGGCTCTGCTGCTGAAATATGGGGCACCTTCTCCTCCACCCCACCCCAATCCATGCCTCAGTTTTCCCACCGGAGCCATGCAGCAGTGGGTGGGTTTGCAAAGCTCCACGGATGTGTGAACCATGCCCAAGTGACTGTGGGGTCCCTCTGAGGGTCCACCAGCTCAGCTCTGCCCTTTGCAGTTCCATGAGGCTTTGGGGACGGGACACAGCTCTTCCCTGTGCAGTGGGGGCACATCCCAGCCCAGCAACAAGGAGCCCCTTTCTCCAACATGGGCTGGGGGGGGGGGGGTTGAGCAGCTCTGGCAGCCAAAGGACCCCTCCTCCCCCCCATTCCCACCTGCTTCCGGCCTTTTATGCTCTGCCAGCAGCTGCTGCCAAGAGGCTGCTGGGTGCTTCCCGCAGCATCCTCTGTGCTCAGCACATGGGGGGCTCACTGCTGCGACCCCCCCCCCCAGTATGGTGGGTCCCCTTGTTTTGTTGGTGGTGCAGGAAGCAGGGGCAGTTTGCAGCAAGGAGGGGACAGTTTCAGAGAGGGACAGGCACGTGCATGGGAACATTGGGGCACCTGCAGCCCGGAGATGGGGGGGGACGGGGCAGACTGGAGCGGGGCCAGGCTCTGCCTGTGGCTGCTGACTCATTCTGCAGCTGAGCATCCCTGGAAAGCCGCTGATCAGCTGCGCTATGGGCTGGCAGGGCACCTTGGGAGCAGGGACAAAGTTGTCACGTGCAGGGACAGAGGGGCTTTGCATGGGGATGGGACAGCCTGGGAAAGCTTCTCTGTGATGCTGTGGAGAGGAAGGGGCTCGGGACCCCCGTTTGCAGCATCACTCGTGCTTTGCTGTGGCTTAAATTAGAGTGAGTTCAGGGGAGGAAGAAAAAGATTGTTCTCATCCCGAAATACCTCTGCTCATTTTCCACCTGGTTTCCCAGGGAAATGGAGGCAATCAGTGTGCACGTGAGCATCCCACCCATCCCCGTGGCTGGGAGCTCAGAGCCAACGCAGCCCTGCTCCCTGCTTCCCACTTTCCCTTTAGCTGCCTTCCCTTGCTCCCGCTCCCAGCCTTTCCCTTGCGAAGGCTAAACGAAAAATTCCATTTGTGGCAAATAATAGGAAAAAAATACATATCCAACCCCAAACCCCAAACCTCAAACAGTGACGCCTGAGAGTCCTGCCATCACGGGACTCCCGTGGGCAGGGTGAGTTGGGTTTAACCCCTATGGAGCCCCAGTCCCAGTGTGTTGGGTGTCCCAGCTCTGGGTGGGCACAGGAGGGGAGCAGCCCCCCGCTCACTCCGTCTTGCTGTGCTCATGCAGCTTTCATCCCCTGAATTTCCTTGCTGAGGCTTCACGGCTGCTCCCTGCTTGTACCACTGCTGCGCCTGGGGAACAGGAAGAAAAGAGTGCCTTGCTCCACCACACTGGGGGTCACAGCCAGTCACCACGCAGCAGGGACCATCCCTCAATCTGCCCCATGGGGCTGAATTCCAATGATCAATCCAGAGCTGGGAAAGCCCCCAGCTTGGTGCTGGCAGCACTGGTCATGTATTGGATGGAAAAGGATGGATGCACGGCGTGCAGTGCTAGGGGACGTGCGTGTGTGGTGCGTGGTGCTAAGGGGCTGTACGTGCATGGTGCGTGCTGCTCAGGGCTGTGTGTCCATGGTGCGTGATGCTAGGAGTTGTACATCCAGAGTGCATGGTGCTAGGGGCTGTGCAAGCATGGTGCACGGTGCTAAGAGGTGTACGTGTAGTGCTGGAGGCTGTTTGCCCTTGGTTCTTGGGCTGTATTCACACCACTCCCTGGCATGTTGGTCCCCTGGGGTTCTCGGGGATCATCCTTTGCAGAGAGATGCAGCTCCAGGACAGCCTCCCTTCAGCCTGGCCCTGGCAGCCTGCAACCTGGGCCAGAGCTCACCACAGAGGTGCCAAATCTGCTTCAGTGGCTGCCAAAATCAATGCAGCACAAAGAGCTCATAAATTACAAAGGCGCTCTGAGGCTCAGGGTCGCTGCGTGCCAGTCCAGGGCCGAGGAAACCACCGAGCCCCTGCAGAGGAGTGCATGGGGCCACGCTATCCTGCAGAGCCATGCACCACGCAGGGACCTCTCCATATCCCTGGTGTCCTCTCCAGATGGCTGGAGCTCCTCCGTGACATCCCCAGTGTCCCCGGTGCTGCTCTGCGGAGCTGGTGACAGCCGTGCTAGCTGCTGGGCTCTCCTTTCAGTGCTGCTCCTCAGCCGGCGGGGGAGAGCCCTTTGTGCCAGGCAGCCTTGAGAGAGACCTGGGACATAATGGCTGCTTTACTCGGCCCTGGTTTTCCCAGCCTGTGCGCGGGAAACCTCCGGCGTGAGCTGAATGGCAACGAGGAGACCTCCTGCTCCATCCCTCCCCCACTGCCCCGTGCTTTGTGCACCCTCAGTATCCCCATCTCCAGCTGAACCCCCCTGGCCACACGTGTGGAAGCACACTCACAAGCACATGTACGTGCCCATACACGTGCACATGCATGCTGCAGTGCACATGCAAGCTGCAATGCATGCACACCCAAAAGCCCAGCTTGCATGCGTGCACTCATGCTCTCACACCATGAGCCAGGGCTCAGTGGCTCATTCCTTCAACCCTGATCAACACCAGCTATTACAATCCCCTCTGAGGTTTCTGACTGCGGTGTCTCAATGCGCAGCCCAGCTCTGGCATCTCCTCCTGCCTGGCTGTGCGCTCAGACTTTCCATGCTGTGCTCAGATCTGCTGTCCCCAGAGGACCCCTCTCCCTGGGGCTGGATTGCACCCTGGGCACTGAGCTGAGGCACTGCAGCTCTCCTGCTCCTCAGGGCACATCTGCACATTTCCTTCTGCTCCCTCTCCTTTATGCCATGCAGGGTCAGTGCTGGCTGCATGCTCTCAACCTGATGCTTTTGTGCATCACCCCGTGCATGCAGGCAACAGTCTCTCCCAGTACTCCCTCCGGCAGAGAGCTGGAGGTTATGATACTTCTTTGCACTTCAAACCCTCTGCTGGACTTTTGTAACCCCTCACAGGGCACAGGATGGCCTCAGTTCTCCCACTGCTGCTGCTCTGGGCGTTTGCCCCCACGGTGGTCCCTGAGGTGCTCAGCCCTGAAGATGTCACAGGTAACACAGCCCCAGTCGTGCTCACCCTCACACTGTAGCCAGTATCCTGGAGGCAGGAGGTTCACATGCCAGCCCCACTCATCTCTCTGCTCTTCTCCCCCCAGATGACCTCAAGGCCCTGCAGGTGTCCATCCCACGGCACCCAGCCCTTCACGCTGTGCTGGCAGGGGACGTCACCATCCCCTGCCTCATCACCTACCTCGCACCCCTGCCCACTGCCAGCACGGCGGGACGCCGAGCAGTGCTGGGAGCCCCCCGGGTCAAGTGGACCTTCATCTCTGAAGGCAGGGAGGCGGAGATCTTGGTAGCACGGGGGGAAAAGGTGAAGGTGAGTGAGGACTACCGCCTCCGTGCCTCCTTGCCTGTCTTCCATCAGCGTTACACTGACGCCTCTCTGCTGCTCACCGAGCTGCGCCCCAACGACTCGGGGATCTACCGCTGCGACGTGCAGCATGGCATCGAGGACGGCCACGACATCCTTGACCTCAGAGTGAAAGGTACGCACAGGAAAGGGAGCAGCACAGTTTGGGGGACCCTGCCCGGATCCTCTCTCCTGGCTTCTCACCCTGTGCCTCCCTACAGGAGTGGTGTTTCACTACCGTGGGGGTTCCACACGCTACACCTACACTTTTGCCGAGGCGCAGGAGGCGTGCACTGCCATCAGTGCCAGCATTGCCACCCCTGAGCAGCTGTATGCTGCCTATCTGGGAGGCTATGAGCAATGTGATGCTGGCTGGATCGCTGACCAGACCGTCAGGTGAGCGCCCCATGGTGTGTTTCTGGCACCCAGTGACTCCCCTGTGCCACCCCTCAGCCACCACCATTCTTCCCCTCTGCTTTGCCAGGTACCCCATCCACACTCCCCGCGAGGCGTGCTATGGAGACATGAATGGCTTCCCAGGGGTGAGGAACTACGGTGTGGTGGACCCGGAGGACATGTACGACGTGTACTGTTATGCTGAAGACGTGCCAGGTGCCTGTGGTGCTCCATGTCCAACCTCCTTTTCACAGCCCAGCGCTGTCACCCAGTTCCCTTAGCAATGTCCCAAATGTGTAGCGCTCCGTAGAGGGCACAGACTTGCTTCCCTGCAACCCTTTGCAGAGCTGCCTTGCTGACCTGCTGCAATAAACCACTGATGCTTCCTACTGCTTGGGGAGCGCTGCTGACCTGGGGTTGTCCCTGTGTGTCACATACCTGCTACCCTGCTGCTCGTGCACGCTACGTGGCATGGAATCCACTGCCAGGTGGAATCAGCAGCACCTGCATCAGTCACGTTTTTCTTTTGGAAAGTTTGCCTGTGCAGCAAGATATGGGCAGAGCTCAGGAGAGCTGAGCAGGTGGCTCAGTGCTCGCCCCTGCCCCATGTGCAAGGACAGACCCGCATCCACCCCTCCCCCCATTCCTGAACCATCTCCTGATGCCTGTTTCCTTCCTTTCAGGGGAAATATTTTTGGAGACGGCCCCGGACAAGTTTACCCTGGAGGAGGCGGTGGCGCGGTGCCGGGCACAGGGTGCGGTGCTGGCGAGCACAGGACAGCTCTACGCAGCCTGGAGTGCAGGGTTGGATGCCTGCAACCCCGGCTGGCTGGCTGATGGCAGCGTCCGCTATCCCATCGTCACCCCGCGGGAGCGCTGCGGAGGAGCCCTGCCGGGTGTCAAAACCATCTTCCAGTTTCGCAACCAGACGGGATTCCCCGACGCACAGAGCAGATACGATGCGTACTGCTTCCGAGGTAACCAGGGGCACCGCGGCCCCGAAGTTTAGTGCTGGGCTCCGGGGTGCACGAAGCAGGGACAGAATAGAGATCCCTACGTGCTCGCCACGCCGCCCTGTCGCTGTGGAGTGTGGGGTGTTCCGCATATCTGCAGTAGAGCATGCCGACTCAGGGCAGGGATGCTTTGCATGAGCTCAGTGTTGCATGCCAATATATCTTGATAGGGGAGGAATAACCCGCATGATCTCAATACTGCATGCTGATACATCGTGATAGAGGATGGTTGCCCTGCATGGTCTGCATAGCGCATGGCAGTATAGTGCAAGGTCGGCCTCAGTACTGCATGCTGCTGTAGCACAGTAGGGCAGGGATGTCTCTGTCCATGTGAGCTCAGGGTGGCTCTGGGCACAGCACCTGTCCCAGGTCGATGCCATGAGCCCTCACCTTGGGGCTGAGCCAGCTGCAGGAGCACGGCTCTAGGACGGTTTGCCCCTGTGTGGATGTTGAAGGCGTTTTGGGGTTCTCTGTAGGCTGCTGGGCACAGCCTGCCAGGTCTGTAAGGTCTATTTATTACCTCGGATAGGAAATGAAATAGAGGCAGCGAGCTACTGGGTGCTGAGGGCACCCTGCGCACCGGGGCACGTGAGTGAGGACTGAGGCTCACAGGGATAACAGGCACAGATTCTTCCCATTCCCACTTACCTGAGCGTCCCCTGGGCCTTGTGCTCCCACCAACCATCTGCTGCATGCCTCCGTGCCTCAGTTTCCCCATTTCTCAGTGGATTCCCCGCTGTCTCCACGGATGAAGCTAGGCAGGACGGACCCATCTCGCAGTGCTGTACTGCATAACCCACTAACAACCCAGCTCAGCCGGGGCACAGGGATCCCCCAGGTTGTCCCCAGCTGCCGCGGGGCCAGGACAAGGCAGTAATACCCCACTTTCTTTCTGCCCACAGAAGGGACAAACTCTTTCCCTGAGGCTGCAGGAAAATATCAAGCCAGAGAGCCCGAGGGCCTCCAGGAGATTGTTACAGTGGCAGAAAAGCTGGAGGAGCTGCAGCTGCCCAAAGCGCAAGTGGAGATTGAGTCGCGAGGGGCTATATACGCCGTCCCTTTCTTTAAGGACGTGGCTGATGCTGAGCTGGAAAAGCCAAGCCTGTCCCCCGAAGACACCCGGCACCCCCCAATAGATACATCCTCGTCCTCAGCACGAGGACGTCACCCATCCTCAGCTGCCCCTTTCCCCACAGCCCCAGCCGTCCCCAAGGCAGGCATCCCGCATAGCTGTGCTGTACAACCAGGCAGCCCGTCCCCTGCAGACCAGGACGAGGCGACAGGGACAGGTGGAAGGTGCACAGAGGCCAGGCAAGAGCCATCCCACACGGGTAGGTCCAGCAGTGCTCAGGGCTGGGGCGCAGAGAGCAGCAGCAGGGATGCAGGCACAGAGCTGTCCAAGTGCCATCTCACCGAGGGCGCACCCACGGCCGGGGTGCCGGTGTCCTGGTGTGGTGGTGACAGGCTTGGGGCTGTTGGTCTGTCCCTGCCATGCAGTCGTCCGTCTGTCCGTCCAGTGGCCAGGACGGCAGGGTGCAGCGGGCAGGGCCAGTGCCAAACCATGCTGTACTTGTGCCAAGAGGAGGCAAGGGGCCAAGCAACGACGTGTTGTGGGACAGGAGAATGCAATGGCAAAGCTGGAGCAAGGGGGCTGGTTCAGAGGGGGAAGCGTCACCAGACCTGGGGCTGTTTCTGTCTCCTCAGGCATTACTGTGTCAACATTTTCCCTTCAGCTCTGCTCATTGCCGGCAATGCCAGTGCCTGGTTCCTGTCTGGTTCCTCTTGTGGGTGTCTCACTGCCTTTCCTTGCCCCTTGCAGAGGATGGAGCAGCGCTGGAACGGCCACTGGGCTCTGTGCTGGGTGAGGACTTCGGGAACACAGCAGCAGAGAGTCCAGGCAGAGGGCAAGAGCCTGGACAGCCCATGAAGCCGAATGTGCAGACAGTCTTGGTGGGCACAGAAGGACCCAGTGACGCCCTATCCCCATCGGTGGCTGCAGCAGGTGACACAGAGCCACCCAATGGGCATCCCCAGCCACCTGGCTCCGTTGTCCCCACATGTCTCCCCATCCACCTGTGGGAAGCTGTGGGGCGGCCAGCCCACAACGGCAGGGCATCTGGGCACAAGGACAGCCAGGTGACACTTCCAACCAGCGCCACTTTTGTCACTTCGACAGATATCCAAGAGCCATCCTCCTCCGTAGGCAGCCGTGGGGCTGGGGGGACCAGCACCCCCATCCACACTGCGGGGGCTGCTGAGGACCCCGAGCTGTCAGGAGATGTGACCGAAAACCCTGGGGCATCCCCGCTGCCCCCTGCACCGCCGCAGCTGCAGGATGATGGAGAGGAGCAGTCGGGGGCCCCGTGGCTCTCCTCACCCACAGCACCAGGGGATGGGGGCACAGCCCCAGCAACGGAGGTCACCCCATGGCACGCAGAGTTGCCCAGCAGCAGCGATGCACTGCAAACCCCAAGCACTGATCGCGGGATGCCCGCTGCATCTTCAGAAGAGGAGGAGGGTGAGGAAGAGGAGGAGGATGGAGAAGAGCGCCCGATGCCCTCTGTTGCAACCGTGGAGGGTTTCCTTGCAGCCGTCCCCGGAGAACCAGGTGGGACCTACAGGGACGGCCTCACCTCTCCCCATGCTGGGCCCCCCAGGCTGTCCCCAGCACCCAGCTCGGCCGCCCCACTGCCCGCCCTGCCCACAGAGCGTGCCAGCCTGGGTGCAGGTGCAAGCTTGGCCGGGGGTCCCCAGCACTGTGTCATTTTTGCACTTGTGGCAGCGCTCCTGGCTGCACGCTGGCACTAGAGAGTGGCAGCACCTTTCCTTTGCACTGTGCTTTCCTCTTGTCTGTCCTTCTGTCCGTCTGTCTCTCTCTCTCCTCCTCTCTTCGGCTGGGTAAGGGAAGGTTAAAGGTCCGGAGAAGCACATATTTGTCAAACAAATTGGTCTGAGCTATGCATGCACTTAATTCTCTTCTACTTCTGTGAAGTGTTTTAATGACTGTTTCCATGAAAAAAAAAAAAAAGAAAAAAAGAAACAAATCTAACAAAAGAAGGTCCCAAACCCTCCTCTGACTAACAGTGGTACTAATAAAGGGAATTAAAAGCTTTCTAGAACACGCACCTCGGCTAGCTCTTCCCTTCATCCTTGCGCCCGCTGCCTCGCTCGCATCCCCACTGACGAACTAATCCCCCCGGGCCCCAGAGGGATGAGGGCCTTTGGGGCTGAGCAGGGTGTGAGCTGTCCCTGGAGCATCCCTACGGTGCACGCAGCTGAATGCCGTGCAGAGCTGTGGGGTGTTGGGTGTGCTGGGGGTGCACAGCCTCGAGGTGAGCACCAGGGGCTGAGATGGAGCCCACGAGCTGCAGGAGGGTGGTGGGTGCATGAGCAGTGACCCCAAGACAAAACTCCTCTTGGCTCCTAAGCCGGGATGCTCTCAGCTCTGCAACCGAACCCCTGCCCATCTTGCTGCCCCTTGTCCCCGTGGGACAGCCTCGCTGGGGTTCCTTTCTTCACCCCCCCAGCATGGGCGCTGCTCAGCACCTTGCAGTGTGGATATGATGTCCTGGTAAGAAGAGATATGTTCCCAAAGAGCCGGACGTGCCCAAGCCTTAAATAGCTCATTTCTCACCCTGCTGCAGTCCACTGGAGACATCTGCGTGCTCCTGCAGGCGGGGAGGTGATGCTGTCTGGGGCAAGCGAGGGCACAGGGCATTGGATAGTGCCAAGGACTTGCACTCCCTGTGCTGCTGGCGCTGGCGACAGCCCTAAATCACATTCTTGAGCTGGGGACGGATTAATGACTGTGTGTCTTAATGACCGGAACGGGCTGGTGCTGGTTTTGCAGGTCAAGGATGGCACCACTGAGTTCTCAGCCTTGGGCAGGCTGAAGGTGACAGCAGTAAGGCTGGGGACAGGCACGAGGCTCTCTTTGCTGCCAGGCTGAGGACGTGTGCCTGGGACATGTCAAGGGCTTATCCTTTTATGTTCCCTCCAAAAGAGCCATTGTTGCACCGCTCTGGGGGCAGCAGGACTCGTCCCCATCCACGGCACACTCTAACAGTGTCCTGCTGAGTGATAGGGACACGCCAAAGCCTCAAACCCATCCAGAACAGGAAGATGGGATGGCTCCAGGCCTGCCACCGTGCCCCAGATTCTGTGCATCCATCTGAGGGCTGAGGGGCAGCTCAGGGGCATGCAGTGAGCAGGGATGCCCGTGCTTTGCAGGTGGCTGCATCCCCAACCCCTGCCTGAACGGAGGGACCTGCATTGAGGATGGCACCCATCCCACCTGCCTCTGCCTGCCAGGTTACGGAGGGAGCAGCTGCGAGAGACGTGAGTCCACAGGGTCACACAGCCCGTGGTCCTTCAGGCATCAGCACACAGAAATCTGTTTTGGGTGTTCTTTTGGCTTGCTCCTGGGCTGAGCTCCGTGGTGCTGACCCTTGTCCTCTCTCCCCTCCTTTTCTCCTGCTGTGGTTCAGCGTTGAAGAGGTGCAGCCCCAGCTGGGACAGCTTCCAGGGAGCCTGCTACAAGCACTTCTCCACCCGGAGGAGCTGGGAGGACGCCGAGTCACAGTGCAGACATTTTGGGGGGCATCTGGCCACTATCCTGACCCCCGAGGAGCAGGACTTCATCAACGGTACGTGGGGCCACCCCAAACTGCAGGGCATGGGACCCAGCATCCCACCACAGTGGGTCTGGCCAAGGGGCAAAGCAGAGCCAAAGCTTCTCTCCCTCTATTGGAAAAGGCAGCTGGATGGGCAGACACCATCACAAATGTTTTTATAAAAAGGGGAAAGGAAAGTGGAAAGGAAGGGGGAAAGAGGAAAGAGGAAAGAGAAGAAAAGAGAAAAAAGAGAAAAGAGAAAAGAGAAAAGAGAAAAGAGAAAAGAGAAAAGAGAAAAAGGGAAGGGGGAAAAGGAAAGGGGGAAAGGAAACATCGGCAATAGGATGGATTAATTGGGGCGGTCCAGGAGGAGCAGGAAGGGACACGGGGACACCACGGACAGGCATGGGGACACTGGGGCTCTGCTGCCCTCTCCCGGCGACCCCCCCAAACTCTCCGCCCTGGCGGATGCCAGGGGATGGCAGATCCCCCCATGCCCTCCTCTGTCTCCAGAACAGTACCACGAGTACCAATGGATCGGCCTCAATGACCGCACCATCGAGGGGGACTTCCAGTGGTCCGACGGCAGCCCCCTGGTAAGCCGTGCTGCCAGTCCCCCTCCCCACCCCTTTCCCATCCCCACACACCTCGTGGTCCTTCTCCATCCCTTGGGATGGATCCCAGGTTTTGAAGCCTCAGTTGAAACCACTGGCATGAGCACCGTGTGATTTGGGGTGCCTGAACCAGCAGCACGGAGATGGGGCACCACGGCACGGACGCAATGCAAAGTGCCAGCAAAGCCCCAGCCCGTCCTGTGCTCCC
Source organism: Centrocercus urophasianus (assembly GCF_019232065.1). Taxonomy (NCBI): domain Eukaryota; kingdom Metazoa; phylum Chordata; class Aves; order Galliformes; family Phasianidae; genus Centrocercus; species Centrocercus urophasianus. The sequence goes on along the minus strand of NW_024884754.1, from coordinate 16,245 downwards.
CAGCTCTACGAAAATTGGCACCCGGGGCAACCCGACAGCTACTTTCTCTCCGGTGAGAACTGCGTGGTCATTGTGTGGCACGACGGGGGACAATGGAGTGATGTCCCCTGCAATTACCACCTCTCCTACACCTGCAAAATGGGGCTGGGTAAGCCACGCACCCCCCCCCCCCTAGCAAGGAAAAAAGGGTTCTGACCGCTCTCAGCTCACCTGGAGTTGGGGTGGGAGCTGGTGGTGAGGCAGAGGGGTTCGGCGCAGCCCCAGGACGCCCACCTTCTCCCCCGACCCCACAGTGCAGTGCGGACCCCCCCCCACCGTCAGCAACGCCCTCGCCTTCGGCAAACCAAAGCAGCGCTACGAGATCGGCTCCATCACGCGCTACCACTGCCGCCACGGCTTCGCCCCGCGCCGCTCCCCCATCATCCGCTGCCGTGAGGATGGGATTTGGGAACGGCCCCAGCTCTCCTGCCGCCCCGGTGAGCATTCAGCCCCCTGCATCCCCACACCTCCTCTCGTGGATGGCTCTTCACTGGGGCTCTTTGCTTCCTGTGTCCCCCCCCCAGGGCTGGCTCAGCACTCCAAGGACTGAGTGAGCTGTCACCTTCCCAGGCCCCGGAGCGGGCATGGATGGGGATGGCACCGGGATGGCAATGCAGCACTGGAGGGCAAGAGGTGTCCTGGTGGGTGCCTGCCCTCTGCTTGTTTTATATCTGTACAAAGAAACCCCAACAACTAAAGAGTCCCTCAAAAGGAATCGCCAGTGACTCGTGCAGTGTCTCACCTTGCACCGGGGCTGTTTGAGTCCCAGAATGGCAACAGAGTTAAAATCAAGGAGGAGAAGATGGGGGTGGGGAGGGTTGGGGGGAAGGCAGGTGACAGCTTGGACATGGCAGCATCGCCTCCAGCTGCTGCTTCCCCCCTTCTGTATTGAGACAGCAACATGGGGAAGGGGACACTGAGGCTGTGTCCGGGACATGGCCACACTGCTGGATGCATGCATCTCAAGCCCCCTCCATGTTTCTGTGGAATGAAAGCAAGGAAATGGATGGCACTGAGAGATCTGTGCCAGCAAGCACATGGGTGGGAGAGGCAAAGGTACACAGCCTCAGAACTGGGAGTGGGGGACACAGAGTGGAGCCATGGGGACCAGGTCGATGCTGGAGCAGCCTGGGCACAGCGATGGCCCCTGAGCCACAGGCACAGGGAGGAGCAGCCCAAAGTGTTCCCATGTTGATGCGTCCCCACGCTGTTTTCTCCAGCTGTATCCCAAACCCAGAAACCCCTGTGCGTGGTGCCAGGGACACCGATGACACCAGGACACTGCGGGGGGAGTGCTTGAGTCCTTGGCAAACCCCCCTCACTGAGTGGCCAGGCGGTCCCAGAGGCCGCTTTACTGTCGCTTTATTAATTGAGAAAGCGAAACTCCATTAGTCACACTCGTTAATGCCTGGCTTTCCAGCATGCCTGCACCAGCCAAAGTCTGCATGGCCGTAGGAAGCGAGGCCAGGGCCAGGGGTGCACTAAGGTTGGGGGGCTCAGGGAGCCTGCCGTGCCCACCGGGGCTGGACCAGACCCCCTCAATTCCTGGGCTGGAAATGGTTCTGGATTCTCCATCAAGCCTTGAATGCCTACAAAATTCTGAGGCGGCTGAGTGCGGGGAGCAGCTCCATTAAATGCACAATCCCCCTCAGACTCAGCCCCGTCAGAGGGGATGCACAAACCCTCCACATTCAGCCCATCAGAGGATGCACAAGTTCCCCCAAATTCAGCCTCATCACTCCATCAGAGGATGCAAGCACAATGCCCCAGAGACCCCTGTCCCACCTTGAGCTCTCCACTCAGGTGACAAGAGCCGGTGCCACCCCTTTGCCTCTGCCCACCTCTCCTATGTCCCCACGAAGCAGTAGGTGCCGTAGGTCCGCAGCTCCTTGCTGGGGAAGCCAAAGCTGCGGACACCAGGCTCTGGCAGACCCCCACAGCGCTGCCGGGGGGTGGTGATGGGGTATCGCACGCTTCCATCTGCCAGCCACCCCCCGTCACAGCGATCCAGCCCCAAAAACTTCCACGCAGAGTAGAGCTGCCCCACTTTAGCAATGGTAGCACCGTGGTTGCGGCACGCTTGCCCGGCTTCCTTGAAGTTCAGGTGGCCTCGGATGAAATAGACCTCACCTGGGGATGGGAGGGGTGGGGGGAAATAACGGAGGGTGATGACTCCATGAGCAGCCCCAGTGTCACCACACAGGGCTGGGGGATGCTGGAGGTACCTTGCAGTGCAGAGGTGAAGCAGAAGGCATCAAAGCGGTCCCGCTGCTTGTCCTTGGCCCCATAGCTGCGGATGCCTGGCAGCAGGAGGCGGCCGCCACACGGCTCCCGTGAGTTGATGATGGGGTAATGCACGGTGCCATCCAGCACCCAGCCAGCGTTGCACCAGTCCAGCCCCTCCATCCAAGCTGCGGGGTGGGCAGAACCTCAGCGTACCATAAGAACAAAGCGGGGCACAGAAGGGATGGGGGACGGCAGCCTGGGTGGAAGCCTGGCCAACTCAGCATCATCCCTACCAGCAAGGTAGATTTGGAGCAACAGAAGGATTTGGGATGCTGCAGGATAGTACCTTTGTAGAGCTGCTGGTAGGTGGCAAGCCGGGCATCCTGCTGCTCGCATGCACGCTTGGCTTCGTGGTAGTTGAATCTATAGCGCCCATTGATGGGCTGGTAGGGGAAGACAACACCTAGAGGACAGGGACAGAGGGACACGCTCTCACCATGGAGGTTTGGCTGCTTGCCCCCAGGGACCTGGTGCTGAGCAGGAGTCTGGGGGAAGTGGCTTTGCAATGGGGACCCATTGGAGCCTCCCCATATCCCTCACCCTCCAGGTGCAGCGTGAGCGAGACGCTCTCATCCTCCAGCCCGTTGACCAGCTGGCAGCGGTAGCGTCCCTCATCCTCCAAGGTCACATCGGTGATGGTGAGCGAGGCATCATAGCGGTGGCTGTGCCGCAGGCGCACGCGGGGGCTCAGCGGCCCGTAGTTTTTGTGGTACAGCCCGTTGGTGATGATGATAACGTTTTCCCCATAGTTGGCTGGCTCCACTTTGCTCCACTTCACCCGGTAGTTGCGGGGCAGGGCGCGCAGCACGCAGGGCAGCGTGGCCGTGGCACCTCGCTGCGTGTGCACGGCGGTGTGCAGGGGCTCCAGCAGGTACTGCAGGCGTGGGGTGGCTGCGGGGCACCAGCTCACCTCTAGGCATTGCCACAGCCCCACTGCCCCTCAGCACCTCCCCACCACCCTCATCAGCCTGGTTAACAGCAACCATCCCACCTCATTTCTCTGCTGCTGCAGCCTCCAGGATGCTCATCCCAGCCCCTGCCCAAACCTCCCAATACCGTCCCCAAGCAGAAGTGTCCTGTCCCCATTCCCGCTCCCTACCAGGGCTCCCTGTTGGCTTCTGGAAGATGCTGGAGGTGGGGGATGCTGCCAGGAGCCAGAAGGATGCAAGCAGAACCCGGTGCATCTTTAGAGCTGGGAACTGGAGAAAACCTGGGGGGAGCAAAGGGATCAGGGCCACGCAGCAGGACAGACTGGGGGATGCAGCAGGGAGATGGACAGCAACCAAATCATCTCAATGTTTGCCCTGCAAAGTGGACATCACACAGGACACCGATGATCTGAGAGGTGCCAAGCACAGAGATAAGTAAGAGCAGCCCCCTCTCCCGCCACCACCATCATCAGTCCCCATCACTCCTTACCGTCCTCAGGGGAGCTGCTGTGCCCATCCACCACCGCCTGCCTCCTGGCTCTGTCACAGCCACCCCATCTCAGGATGAAGGGCTCTGGAAAGCTCAAACCTGTGCTGCGATGCTGCTGGGAAGAGGGGACACAGGACACGAGGACACAGGGACGGCTGTGGGTGCTCCCAGCTGGGTCCTGCCCTCCCCGTGAGCCTGCACTGCTGTCACCGTCACCATTGCCATCCTGGGGCAGGCAGTGCCCCAGCAGCCCCACGTCCCGCTCCCATGATCAGCTGTGCTCTCGCTCCCTGCCCTGTGCCCGTCTCTTCCCGTTTTCTTCTCCTTTCTTTTTTTCTTTTCTTTTCTTTTTTTTTCCTTTTTATTTTTTTTCAACACCTCCCCGAGGAACGCACGGGGAGGAGGAAGCACAATTTCCCATTGTGGGCATCTTTCTCTGTATTGTTCTGCTCGGCAAAACACAGCGCTCGCCAGCTAACAAGCATCCCTTTATTCACAGGCCACAGAGTAAGAGAATTCAGGGAAAATGTCAGCACCATGCGGGGCTCCGCACCCCCCATTGCAGGCACAGATCCCCTCCGTGCTGCTCCCCGTGAAATTCTGCTCTTTGCTCCCACAGCCATCAGTGCTGATCAAACCCACGCTCCCTGCATGGAGTCTCTGGCTCTGGGGCTGCTGACGCCACAATCTGGGGGGGGTCCCCCCACCCTGACACCCCCCCAGCCTCACCCTGCCCAGTGCAAAGCCATGGCAGAAGCTTTGCTGCTGTCACTTTGGGGTTGGGATGGTGCGAGCAGCAAAACAAGGCCAAACAATAGGGCTGTGTTCTGGGTTCCCTTATCAGCTCCCTCCCCCAGGGTGCATCTCCAGGACTGGAGGAAGCTCATCGCACACGAATGCAAACAAGCGTCCGTCTGTCTGTCTGTCCTAGCTGAGGACACAGCGATCTTGGCATTCACAATGCAAAAACAGCCCCTGGGTGGGAAGCAGAACTGTGCGTGCTGTTCTAGGAGGCTTCCCCTGCCCCAAGCTTCTGCCTCATTTTGGTCAAAGCAATCACCCTGCTCTGGGCACTGCAGGCCCCCAAGGACCCCACACTTCAAACCGCTGTGAACAAGAAGGGGACAGTGCCCTGCTACTCCAGAATGGGTTAAAAAACAACAGCAGATGCTACTCCCCAGCTCTCCCATGGATCTGTACCCAAAACAGACCCTGAGCACTCCCAGCAGTGCCCGGTTCAGCAGTGCCCGGCTGCAGTTCAAGGCTTTCCAGCACTGCAGCACAATGGCCAGGCTTTCTGGTGGTTGCATTTTTCCCACATGAAAGCAGTAGCTACACCCCAAAGCAGCCCTGACTCATCCCTGCCCGGCATCCGTCCTTCCCACCCCCCCCCTCCCCCCTTTGATTTGGGCAGTGTGAGATCACAGTTTGGCTGCACCAACAAAGCACCCGAGCCACTTCCCCCAAAGTGGCCGTACTTTACTTGTCAGCTCCTTCCTCTTCCTCTTCCTTCTCAGTGCAGGACAAACAACTTCACCAAAGCAAGGCAAAGCAAAAGAAAGGCTCTGCTGCAGCTTCTCAACCCCAGAGGGAACCAGCTCTGCCAGCAGCCCCAGGTTGCTTCTTGCCCTCATTTTCCTGGGCTTTTCCGGGCAGGACTTGGCCTCGCAGGCGTGGTTTGCAGGCAGACTTTGCAGGCAGCTCTCAGCCGCTTCGGTGAGCTCTGCAGCATGGCTGAGCGTGCTGCTGCAAGGCTGCACCTCTCTGGGCTGTGCTTCTTCCTCCAGCTCCTCACCATCGTCCTCTTCGCCACCTTTGTCCGCTACAGTCCGGAGAGCTCCAACCTCTGCTCCACGGAGCCAAGCTGCAGCCAGAGAGACCCCAGCCCGACTTTGGGGTACCCCCGTGAGTACCCTGACCTCTGGGAGGGGGGTAGAAGGAGGGCACGGGGAGCAGCTCCGCCTGCCTCACGCTCCTGGCACGGGTGCAGAAAGTTGCTGCGCTCGGCTTTTATCCCTAAAAGAGAGCAGAGGTGGACATGGGGATCACGGGAGGTGAAAGCCTGCCATGCGCCCCCCTCCCCGACCAGGTGCTCCTGGAATTGCAGGGACTACAAACTCCACCCACACGGGTTAGCAGCACCAGGAGATTGGCACCGAGCCCCTCGCACAGTGCCATCCATCCAGACCCTACCCCCGGCCCCTCCTGGCCACCTCCCTCCCCACGCAGCAGCACCGATGCGGTTGGCCAAGTGTGGGCCAGTTCTCCCAGTTCCGCCCACATATCCACACCTGTATGCTGACTCACCTGTTCCAGCTATGCAAAGGGAAGAATGTCCCAGAGCAGGACGTGGGTCTTCTGCTTGATGTCACTGCCAGGTGTGGGGCAATGGCACTGCTTGCTTGCTGTGCGTGTTGGGTCCCTGTTTACCCCTGATGTTTGCTGAGCAGCAGGGGAGTCCCTGACTATGGCTGATATCTCCAAACACCCCTGTGTCAGTGTTAGTAGTGTGGACAGGGCTACACAAGCTGCTTTGAAAAGCTTCCAGTCTGTGGGGCAAACCATGTGCATTTATGGGAACTGCTGCTGGGAGGTGACACGGTTCCCTGTTGTGCTGGGACATGTGTGGGTGGAGAAGGCTGATTGCCATCAGCTTGAAGGCTCCAACACCCCCAAAACCTTTTTGACCTCAGGCTATCAGGTGGGGGTCACTCTCACCCAAACCCAGGACCTGCCTGCGGTGCCTCATAGCCCCACTCTGCCTCCTGCCAGGGTTCCGGGATGCCCACCTCCGAGCTCTCCTCGGCTTTGGCTTCCTTCTGGCCTTCCTCAGCCGTTACGGGGTGGGCAGTGTGGCTGGCAGCCTCCTCATCGTGGCCTTCACTGTCCAGTGGGCCATACTGGCCCAGGGGCTCTTTTACTTCTCCCAGAACAGCAAGATTTACGTGAGCACTCAGAGGTAAGGCTGGAAGGGCGCTGCTGCTCCGATGCTGCCCAGCCCAGCTCCATCCCTTGCACACTGGCTCCCTCCTCTGTAAAACTCACTGCTCTGCTCTCGAGGAGTGTTGTGAGGACCAGGCTGCTAGCTGAGCATCAGCCGAGTGTTTAGGGGAACGCTGAGACCCATTTGCCCAAGCCATGCAAGCCTTGCCACCGACACAGCAAAATTCGGGCTGCCCATTCAGCTTGCAGGAGCAGGGTGTGGAGCGTGGGTTGGAGAGGCAGAGTTTGGGTTGTAGGGGATGGCATGTGGGATTCAGGCTCAGCTCCAGTCGACTCACTCTCCCCAGTGCCTGCCCTTGCCTTGGCTGCTCTGGATCCAGCTCAGTGCTTTGCCTCTCCTTCCCAGCATGGTCAGTGCTGACTTCTGCACCGCAGCCATCCTCATCTCCACTGGGGCTGTTCTGGGCAGGGTGAATCCCATCCAGATGCTGTTGATGGCTCTGCTGGAGGTGCCTCTCTTTGCTTGCAATGAATACGTCCTGCGGAGCCTCCTGGGGGTGAGTCACCCCCCCAGAAAGGGAATAGTCGGGGTCTTTGTTTTGATTCCTGTCATCAAGACCTGCCTTGGCCATGGGCAGATCCCATACTCTGCCCTGCACGGTGCTTTCTCTACTTGCCAGGTAAGCGACAGTGGAGGCTCCTTGACCATCCACACTTTTGGTGCTTATTTTGGCTTGACGGTTTCACGCGTCTTGCACCGGCCCCACAAGGACAAAAGGAAAGAGCAGCAGGACGTGGGGCACCAGCCCGATCTCTTTGCTGTGGTTGGTATGAAGCTTGAGCCCTACAACACCAGAATCATAGGAGTGGTGGGGGGAAGGACTGCCACCAATGCTAGGACTCGCAGTCGTGCCACTGCATGTCTGAGGATGCAGACCTCCAAGGATGGAGATTCTCCACCTCCCTAGAGTTCTCTTCCAAGGAAAAAAGCTTTTCCTCCTGTCCAGCCCAGACTGCTCACACTGCCAGCTGTGGCCATTGTCCCTTTGTACATTGCTGGCACCAGCAAGAGGAGGTTCTTTCCCTTGAGAGAGCAACCTCAGTGCCCTCATGTGCCCACTCACCTCCCGCAGGAACCTTTTGCTTGTGGATCTTCTGGCCCAGCTTTGCCTCAGCCACCACAACCCACGACAGCGCCGAGCCCTGGGCAGTGCTGAACCTCTACTTCTCTATGGCAGCGAGCACCCTGGCCACCTTTGTCCTCTCACCTATCCTGTATGAGGAGGGCACACTGCAGGTGGTAGGTCCTCTCCTGAGACAAAGCCAAGCCCTTGTCCATCCCGCAGGGATGGGAAGCATGACAATGTCCAAGGGAGCACAAGGGGATGCTGGTTTGCTTTTTTGGGTTGGATAAAACCCTAAGCTCGAACCCTATGGAAACCCAAACCTCAGCCCCATGCCATGAGGACAACCCCTCTGTGCTGCTCCATTCAGGCCCAGCTCCAGGATGCCACCTTGGCCAGCGCAGCCGTGATGGGGATGGCAGGGGAGATGCTGTCCACCCCCTTTGGGGCTCTCACAGCAGGCTTTCTGGCCAGCCAGCTCTGCCTGCTCGGCTCCAGGTTCCTCTCGGTGAGTCCCCTTGTGGCAACGAGGTCCTGCACCTTTGGATCCAGGGGAGCTGCGTGCCCAACTCAGCCAAAACAGCGGGCAGTTGAGGGGGGAGCATTTCCCCCACCCTAAACCCAGCCTCTTCTCCGTGCATCCCCCAGCCCATCCTGCGATCCAGGCTGAAAACCGAGGACACGTGTGGAGTGCACAACATCCATGGGCTGCCGGGGATCCTGGGCACCTTCCTGGGGACACTGCTGGCAGCATTGGCCACCGCGGATGTATACGGCGACAGGTGAGAAGAGCCGGCACCGGGGAACGCTCCGACGTAGGGGCTGCTCCGGTGCCCCCCGTAGCTACAAGCAGAGCCCACGGCTCCGTTCCCCGCAGGCTGCAGCTCGTCTTCCCGCTGGTGGCCGAAGGCAGCCGCACGAACGCTGAGCAGGCGCAGTGGCAGCTATGCGGGCTGCTGGTCACCCTGCTGTTGGCTGCCTCCGGGGGCGGCCTCACGGGTGAGTTTCAACCCCGTGCATTAAAAAAAAATAAAAATAAAAATAAAAAT
>NW_024884754.1:5747-7285 GCF_019232065.1 Centrocercus urophasianus | reverse complement strand
AAAAGACCCAACGAAACCATCAAAACCGACGCGGAGGAGCCCACGCGGCGCAGCTGGGGTGAGAGGCCGCTAGGTGGCAGGGGAAGCTCGGTGCGAGCTCAGACGGATCCTCTGCATCCTCAGGAATCCTCCTGCGAACGAAGGTGCTGAGGTCTCCCCCCGAGGGGAACGAGTTGGAGAGCAAAGTGCTGCGGGAGGTACAGCGGGGTTATTCTTGGGGTGAGGGGGGAAGTTCCATCTTTGGTCCAGGCCGGGAGGCAGCTTTGTCACAACCCTCCCCACCCCCGAAGTCCTGCTTCACCCCTGAGCCAATCCACCCCTCTCTGTGCCGGTGCAGACGGATGAGGATGGATGTGACCGCGGGGCGAGCAGCGAGGAGCGAGGCAACGTCGCCTGACAGCGTGGTGAGTTCCAGGCAGTGCCTGCAGCCCAACGTTCCCAGCCAGGCTCATCTCCACGCCGTCCCCAGGGGATGCACAGCAAGGAGATGCTGCAGTCATTTGGGTTCTTGCTGTGGGAAGAAAGGACAGCCAAGCTTAGCGAGGATCCAGACCTTGCTTGGTTGAGAGGTGCTTCCTGCCAGCTCTGCTCCGTGCCTTCGTTTTCTCCACCTGACACAGGGAAGAGCTGCGGGGAGGGCTTTTCTTTAGGGTGCTGCGCTGGGAAGGGGCGTACTGAGCTGAAGGGCAAACAGCAGAGACTTTTTCTATGGATCCTGTCGACCACTGCCATTAAAACACCTCTGTCTTCTTTTGTAACTTCAGTATTTGGCCGTGAATTCACACATGGTTTGCCAGGGAAGAAAGCAAAGCCCCCAGGATCCCTTCACCCCTCACAGCAGTGCTGGGGAGTCACAGGTTCCTCATTTGAGCCACGGATTTCATGCTTAGCTCTAACCCCTCCATTACCTCAGCCACCAGAGGGTGCCACAGCCCGGGGCCTGGCCGTGGTGACAGCCTGGTCCCCTACATGCAGGTGGCCTCCCTTCTCCCATCCAGCTCCTTGCACCAGGAGGATCCTTCCTCCAAAGCAGCCAAGTGTCACTCAGTTCCCTTGAGAGAGGGATGCCCCATGATCCTGGTTGGCACCACACTGAAAATACACTGAGATTTGAAATGAGATTGGGGGGGGGGGGGGCAAAAAAAAACAAAACAAAACCAGAAGACAACAACAAACCAACTATTTGCTTCCAGGCTGACCAAAAATGTTGGCTTTTAGATGGGGCTCTTTAATTCCTTTTAGAAATGATGGAGAAAAATTTGGAGGCTGGCGCGCTGCTCCACATCAGGAGTTGAAAACATTTGCCTTTGATACACATCAAACCAATGCTGTAACGTTCCCAGGGATCCCCACTTGCTCATTACTAAGAACCCAATGAAATCGAGGTGCGTGCTGAGTGCTTTGGTTCCATTGCATTTCCACAAAAAAAAAAAAAAAAAGGGAGCCCAGCATCACGACATGAGGCTCCATCCTCACTGCAGGCCCTGGGGGTTTTACTCCTGGTCCATCCTAACCTCACTCCAGGCTCTGTTCCATGG
>NW_024884754.1:0-5647 GCF_019232065.1 Centrocercus urophasianus | reverse complement strand
CACTCCCTTTCCCAGGCAGCCCTTTTCCCTTTTGATCTCCTCCCAAAAAAGCAACCCCACTGCGAGGGAAAGAAAAGCCCCTCCAGTGAGATCATTGCAAGACCCCCGGGGCTGGGGTTGGGCGTGGAGTGCAACTCTCTCCTCTTCCTCCTCGGCCCTCTGAAGGCTCTTATGCCCTATAATCGGATTAGGGAGCCCTGCACCCTCCCAGTGCCTGGCTTACACACCTCTCTCCCCGCAGACTGTTTAAGCGAGGCGAGCGCAGAGCCGGCCCTCACGGCGGCGTCGAGGGTCGGTGGGGACGGCGACGAGCCTGAAAGGTTTCGTCAGCGAACAAATTGCTTCTCTGTAGGGGCCGTTTTCTTCCCAAGTTGAACATAATGATGGCAGTTTGGTGAACAGATGGCGCGGCTGAGCGGATAATCCTGGAGCGAGAGGCTGGGCTGGCTCTGCCACGGCACCGGGGTGCAGATGGGCGCTGTGATGGTGGCACCCGGTGGGACGCAGGCTCGGCTTCGTGCCTTGATGTTTTGCAGGCCCTGAGCACAGCGGCAGGGTCCGAAGCCCCTCGCGCCTCAGTTTCCCATCCCTGTGACCCCTCGCAACCCATCCGTAGAAGATGCACTCCATACAGGGGAAGCCAAAACGTCCATACAGAAAAGCCAATTTATCATTCGCCATTTAGCTCCCATTTGCACCCCGACTCCCAGCTCTGTCCCCTGGGAGCCCTGGCTCTGCCAGCACCTTGCCCTCTACATTGGCAGCTCAGCTGCTGAGGGCCCTGCCTCCATCACCTCCTCTTTCTTTCTCCTGAGCTCAATCAGCTGCTTGGAGGGTGTTGCTCGAGGAAAAGCAATAACCACAGCTCTCCTACAGCTGGGGAAACTAAGGCACACAAAGAGGTGCCTGCAAGTGCACTGGAATTAGCAGCAGGACAAAGCCCAGGCTTGCGATGTTGCTGGTGTATGTGTCCTTACACATCCGTGGCCCTTACTGCCTCCCCCTAAGGAGCAGCTGATGCTGTGTTCTGCTTGATAGAAAGCCAGCTAATCATCTTTCCCACCTTCGTTAGAGTGTGAATTGTTATCTGAGCGACACCTGTAAAGCTCCTTGTCAGACAGGGCTGGTGCACACGTCTGATAATGGGCACCAGATGGGAGCAGGGAGGCTCGGAGAGGCATAGGGGCCCAGGCATCCCTGCTCCAAACAAAGAGCAGAGCCTGACAGCTCTGATGGCCACGTGGCATCACTGTGCCATAGGAACACCCTAGCACGGGTGCTCCATGTCTGCCATTTCCTAGGTGGGAGAACTCTGAGCCACCAAGGCGCTGTGCCCTGGAGCATCCTGGCGCTGCCTATGGGTGCAAATCATAGAATCAGAATGGCCTGGGTTGGAAAGGACTTAACATAACCTAAATCCAAATCCCGACTCCTTCCAGATCCATTGGCTGGACACAGAATGGATGTGAACGCGGATGTGAATCAATTGAATGTGAGCCTGAGTCTTCCACATCCCCTCCCTGACCCCAAACTCATGGGGCAGAACTCATCCTTGCTGCCAAGCTGCCCCCCTCCATAAGCATCCTCGACTTTGACCCTTGCAATCACAAAGCTCCGTTTGCAGGACACTAATCATTGCTTGCAGCATAATGAGCCTTTCTGGGCACTGGAACTGGGGGCACAGCAATTAAAATCGTTGGCACCCAGCACGTGGGTGGCTGAAGTGCCCACTCCGGGGTGCCTGGGCAGTACAAGCAAACAATCAGCTCGTTCTTTGCCAGCTCCAATGAAGAATAACATAAAATCAAGAGGGAATCGAGGCCCCAGCAAAACTGGGAGTCAAGTTTATTTACAAACTGAATGTAAAGTGAAGGGCTGGGAACAAAGGTGTTATGTAAGGGACAGTCACTGAGGGGCTCTAATTGCCACTTGCGCTGCAACACAAATTTATCTCATGGCTGAATCTGCTCACAGGTTCAAGCATTGCTCCTTTCACAATGTTGCCTGGCAAAATATGCAGCCATCGTTCTGTGGTCCAAACCCATGGGGGTGCACCACAAAGCAGAAGGGTGCTGGGGTTAGGTGTGTCCGTGGAGGGGACATGTGGAGATGTGCTGGGGGGAGATGGGACCTGGAGCAAAATACCTTCAAGTCCTTGCGGGCAGCGAGGAGCAGCAAACCATCATGGGATGCTTGTGGGAACAGCAGGGAATGGTTGTGAAAGGAGAACCAGGGAGGATGAATGATGCTGGTGATGCTTTCAAGGGCGCCAAGTGGTCAAATGCAAGAGACCCAAGGGCAGAGAGCAATGCAAAGAACTGGGTTCATTGCAACACCCAGCAGTGCTGCTTTCTGCTCCCTGCTCCTGGCACATGCAGGGCACATCCAGGGTGTGAGGACCATGGAGGGCACTCTCAGATCCACTCTGGCTGAGCTGCAGGGATAGGGAGGAAGAGGAGGAGGCAGCATCACCAGGAGCCCAGAGGTCAATTTTATTGACAAACGGGCTCTTGAATGGAGCGTGGGGAACAATGCCGGCACTCAGCCCGGGTCAATCTGGGCTGTGTAAAGAGAGGGGCCGGCAGGAGCAGCCCCAGGGAAGCCCTCCAGGCGAGTGGCCTCTGCTTCTGTGTTTGCATAACCCCTGACCCCTCCTTTGGGGGCTTAATTGAAATCCCAGCTTGGTGACAAATTGGCATGACCAGTGGACCGGGGATGGAAGCGATGCTGGGAGCCCTCTCTGTGCTCCAGCAGAGTCCAAAGCATCCCAGCAGGCACAGACCCCATGCAGAATGGCTCATCCTACTCCCATGCACAATGGCTCATCCTACTCCCATGCACAATGGATTAACGACACCGCATTGCTTTCCCCCATGTCACCACCCCAATGCGACCAGACAACGTCCTCACCCCGCAACCAACACATGAGGATCATCTGGGATGCGTTCTCCTTGGGCTTGGGTTGCTCTGCTTCTTCCCCAGGCTGTTTGCATCCTGGATGTGCAGTTGATTTCCTTGCAATGCAGGAAGAGAATGGTCACAACTCGTTGCTGGTCTTGCATGCAAGCAAAAACTGCTTGTCAGAGCTGAATAGCAAGCATAAATGGAGCCCCAAAGCAGTTTCTGCAGCCTGGGGGTCAGACGACTGCACTGAGCCGAATGGGGATGGAGTGAGCCCATTTCAGGAGCTCCTGGGAAAGAGGTGAGAAATGGCAGATGCACCCTCGTGCTCTCCTGCCCACAGCAAGACATCGAATATTTGGCATTAGATAGATCAGCTAAGATGAATCTCAGCTGATCTTTGAAGGGGGATGGAGTAGTTTGTACCTAACACACAAATTGCCCTGGTGGGGCTCGAATCAATTCCAGGTTAAATCTGTTACCCACGTCACCGTGGCTCCTGCTGGCAGCTATGCTGGGTCTGGTGGAGTGTCCCACGCCCATCCTCAGACCATCAGCCTCATTCCTCCAGCACCAGCAGAATTGCTCCCACTTGCACCCAACTGGCTGAACTCCGTCTCAGCATCTTGCACCAAACTGCCTTAAAAACAGAGCGACTCCACTTTGAGGCTAAACCCTAAAATATCCCTAAAATACGATCCTTGCTTTTACCATCTGTACCTCGCTCAGAAATCATTCGCGGGGATTTTTACAGATCCTAAAATACTTTTAGCTGCAGATTTCACGTCTGTTATCTGCCGCCGATTCACACATTTCAACCGCTGTTATTGTAGTTATTATTAAACAAGCACCAGCCAGGGCTCCTTCACAAGGATCTGCAGCCATTGGGGACGCTGAGATCCATCAGAGCAGCTTCTTGCCTCTGCAATCAGATCTCAAAGCCATTTGCAACAGGTCCGGACTGCCAATTTGCAGAGGGAGAAGTGTGTGGCTGGAGAGGAGCTGCTCTCATGAAGTGGGAATGTTGGCGGGGATGGGACTTTAAGGATGCATCCCTGTGCAGTTTGCTGCATTTCAAGGGAGAAAAGTTGGAGTCCTGTGTGACTCCACCTCTATCTCCACCTGTGCCTGTGTGTAAATCCGGGATGCTTTCACCCCCCCAACCCCATTTCACTCGGCCACTCTCCCTTTGGGGAAGGTAGCCCACCAGTGCCTCCACTTATTCAGGTTCCACCAGCGCTGCTTTAGAGTTTTAATGCGCGAAGCTCTTTACAGCATTTCACATCAGGCTTTGGCCAACGCTCCCACTCCCTCTGGGGGGCTTTAATTCAGCATAACACCCCCCACCCAGGCAACTTTGGCTTAAGAAGCACCCATGTACACCGGGGGAGGAGTGAAGGGGGGGCAGCCTGACCGCAGCCCTCACTTCCCATCCTCATATTTATTCCCTCCCAGTCTCCCCGTGCTTTTCTCCCCACGCTCTCCTTTGCTGAGCGCTGCCTTCCCCTTCCCTGCAGCCCCCCCCCCCCAGCCCCAGCACCCCCCTTTCCCTCGGCTCTCTATAAACAAAAGCGCCTCAGTGTCTGCAGGAAGAAAAGTTGCATTATGCAAATGGGAAAAAGCGAACAGGAGATTTCTCACTCCGAGAACCCCCATTCCGGGCCTGCACCTCGGTTTCCATGGCATGGCCAAAGCCTGCTGGAGCCTGGTTTGCATACGGATGAGAGAGGAGATGAAATCAGCACGAAAGCCCATCGCTGACAGAACGCCATTGTTTAGCCTGTCTGATTTGGAGGCTAATGAAACGCCATTAAAAAAAAAAAAGAAAGAAAGAATGAATGAATGAATGAACGAATAAAGGAAGGGGGGGAAAAAAAAAAAAAACACACCCCCCTCCACCCCCGCCCTGGCCCCCCCCCGGGGGGGGGGGGGGGTCGGTGTGATGGTTGTGTGCACCAGCGGGTCGGGGTGAAGGCATTCTGGGGAAGGAAATTCCCAGGATGCACTGCCCTGCAAGCAAGCAGGGCGATGCTGACAGGAGATGGAGCTGTGGGCAATGCTGGTGAAGAGCTGAGGGATACGCACTGAGCACCATCCAGGGGCAAAAACCCCACAGAGGCAGCAGGATCCTAAACCCTCCCGTCCCATTGCCAAAGGTCTGGGCAGAGCAGTGGTGCAGCTGGGAGAGTGGGCATGGGCTGAGCTCTGCTGACTGCAGGCTTCTGGGTTGCAGTGAGGGAAAAGCAAAGCAAGAGAGGCTCGGAGAGCAACAGTCAGCACCTTGTCACCTTCTGCTTGCTGGTTGAGGTGGTCAAATGCAAGAGACCCAAGGGCAGAGAGCAGTGCAAAGAACTGGGTTCATTGCAGCACCCAGCAGTGCTGCTTTCTGCTCCCTGCTCCTGGCACATGCAGGGCACATCCAGGGCATGAGGACTCTCAGATCCACTCTGCCTGAGCTCAGGCGCATCCCAAAGGATAACATAAAACAGATGGAGAGCCACGTGGGTCTGCCCCTGGCCCAGGGGCCCAGGAGCACCCTGAGATGGGACAGAGCTGTGCCCAAGCACGGGCAGCCCTTTGTCCCTTGCGCCCTGTCCCGCTGCCAGCAGCACATTGTCCCCTCTGCGCCTCTGAGAACAGCCCTGAAAGGCCTGATTGCTTCCCCCTGGCCATTGAAATGCTGGGGATTGCAGCCTGTTCCCTCCTGGTGCTCGGGAAGCTGGCACCCTTTCCGCTTCGTTGCCCC
>NW_024884753.1:0-70286 GCF_019232065.1 Centrocercus urophasianus | reverse complement strand
CCCCCCCCCCCCCCGCTGTATCTATGACAACCACTGTATCCTTCTCTGTGTAATCTAACACCACCTGTGGGGGCAGGAGGAGAAGTGAATTGGGACGGGACACTTGCCGCCTCCTCTCAGGAGGTGGAAAACAAGTGCAGTTACACCCAGGGGGGTGGGGACTGCTGGAAAGATCTGGGTACGGATTGGTCAAAAGTTAGGGAGGCAGTAAAAAAAAGATAAAAGGAAAGGGAAAGGGAAGCGATGCAACTTACAGGCGCTCAGGTGATAGTGTCTGGCCAGGGCCATTCGCCCTGATCGCACCTGAAAGAGAAGGTGGCGTCTGGCCAGCGTCGTCTGCTCAGGTTGCACCCGACGGAGAAAGACAAGATGACGATTGTCTCAGGACCCACTCCCTGCCACTGTATTCAGACCCATTGACTCGACCTACATATCCTTTTACAAGATTGAGTGCACATGCAACCAATCAGAAGCCTCTACATCAGTCAGTGCTTGATCAAAGGGAGACGGGCAGAGGGGGAGGGGTGCGGAGCCCGCAGCTTCCTGTTATGACTGAAAAGGATAGCAAAAGAAGGAGAGAGGTGAATTTGCATTTGGGAGTTAAGAGGGATGCACTAACAGATTGTGGGAAGTTTAGATCTAGCCTGATAGAGGAAGGAAGAGTACTAGAGATCTTCCTGATAGTAGGGAACGATAACGGAGGCCCAGAATGTGTACCCCTCGATCTGAAAGGCATCACCCATCTGATAGATTGTGCAGAGAAATGGGGATTGAAATCACCCCTCACTCTAAATGCATTAGAAGTCCTGACAGCACCAGGCCTTCTCTTTCCTCATGATATAACAGATTTGATGTGCATTGTGCTTAAGCCAGTCCAGTATACATTGTGGGCATCAGAATAGGTTCCCTTCAGGGACAGGTGGCCAGATTGAGGCCTGGAGAATAAGCAACAAGGATTTGTTTGTGAGAGCAATGCTCTAAAAGCTTGAGACATCTGCCTTGATGTTGAACAAACGTTTGTCATTTTGAGGTACACTCCAATGAGGTACCTGAGACAATGTTGTTATATATTGGGAAAGGATATGTTTGTATAAGGATCCTTTGTAATTTCATACTTGTAGATAGTGCCACTAGAGCTATCAGCAATCACTCTAATCTCTCTGTTTATAACTTTACCAGTATCATAGGATATGGTTTTAATTATTTAGCTTCAGTAACATCACATCAGTTATTGCAGGCTAATTATATGCTGATTAAAGACCTATTACCCACTCCAATTGGGATGAATCTTGCTTTGGCTTACCAAGGAAGGAACTTGGTAAGGAAGCTCTTGAAACATGATGACCTGTACCAACTGCTAAAACACATCAGAGGCAGTGGACAGAAAACCTTCATCACTGTTCACCATGACACAAGAGAGAGATACATCACATCCTAGAGAGAGAGCAAAGAAGAACGGAGAACACCACTGATGGGAACCACCCAAGAAGCACTTCCCCATAGTAACGGGGATATTTAATGGGGATATTCTGTATTCAGTTGTAGTTATATTAGGTCTAACATTAATATGCTTAGGGTTTGTAGTCATACTTGTAGTTATATTATATTACATATATAGGTATGGCGTATGCTGAGATGGATGAATTGTATGGCGAATGCTAAGACGAACGAATCAGCATTGACTAAGAATGCAATATATCGTTTTATGTAGAACCCACATTTAGGACATGAGGATCATTAGGTTAATAGGTTGTCATTAGGTTAATAGGTTATTAATTTGTTAGGTTAGGATTATTTGGCGGATCGCGATGTAACGGGTAGGTTTTATTGAGCTTGGTGAGGGGGAGATGTAGGCAACTGCGAGACACCCCTCGGGATGTGACGCGGCAGGACCTCCCAAGCTCTATGATTGATGTGTGGCACATGCTTTAGGGGCATAGGCGAGGCACATAGGGTATATCAGCTAGGGTTCATGTGTAATAAATGCCATTTTGCTGTCCATCATATTGGTGTATACGTGCAGTTATTTGGTCCTGACCTGGTTAGGGTTAGTAGCGTAGGAGGCAATGCAACAGGTTTTCTAGTAGCTCAGTAGCTTCCAGCTCCTCCTGTTTGTTTCCCAAGCTGTGTGCATTGATGTTGAGGCACTTCAGCTGGGTAGCTGATCTAGTCATCTCCTTAAAGGATAACTCCTTAATTCCTTTTAAGTATTTCCCTTGAGTTTTCCTTGTTGCCTTCTCCTGTTGCCTCAGCAGCCACTGCCTCATCATCGTGGGGTTTCATACATACTACATGTTGCCATCACCTCTCAAGGCAGTGGGTCCTTCAAGGCCCCTCCTAGCACCCTGTCCCTCTAATCTAGCTATGCCATCCTACACATTACTGTGGGAATGCTCACTATCCCCACCATCCCCATTCTGGCCTAGTTTAAAGCCCTCCCAGTGATCCCCACTAGTTTTTCCCCAAGGATCCTTCCCACCCTTTGAGAAAGGTGAACTCCATCCAGTGCCCAGAAACTAAGCGCCATGTAGGCCATTTGGTTGTGCAAAAAAAAAAAAAAAAAAAATCTGTCAGCAGCACCAGCCACAAATCCAGCTATTTAAAGCTAAGATCCTTTGATTTGTTTCCATGTCCTTACCCAATACAAGGAGACAGAAAAGAAAATATGACCTGTACATTCAGTTCCTTTAGCTGTTATTCCAAGGCCCTTAAGTCCCTCTTAATAGGCTTTGACCCACATATAGCTGCTTCATCTCTCCCTTTGTGGAAAAGCAGTAAGGGGCTGTGATCTGTTGTCTGTACCAGGCTAGGTAGTTGTCAACAGTTTGCAGGCCGGTTCAGCCCAGTTCTATGAATAATGGGGCAAGGGGACCCATGCCCCAGGAAAGCAGAAAGGGGAAAAGGTCCTAAAAACAAAACAGAAGCAATGATCTGAGGAGGAAAGTCAATTTACTAAATAAGATATTGGAATGCAAGATAATACAATATACTATAATTGGAATTGAGATTAATAAACTGTCATGGAGTTATCTCTAGATCTATCTGTGTCTGTGACAGGGGGACAGCAGGCCCACAGGACTACCAGCCTGAAAAAAATAAAGGGGGGGTTGGGGGGGGGGGGGGGCGTCAACAGTTTATGGGCCAGTTTGGCCTGGTTTTGTGACTAATGGGGCAGTGGGGACTCACGGACCCACACCTAGGGAAAGGGGAAAAGGGGGATGGGAGATGGGCCTAAAAAAGAAAACAGGCAACGATCTGAGGAGGGAAGTTAATTTATCAAATATGGTATCAGAATGCGAGATAACACAATATAATACAATATAATTGGAATTGAGGCTAATAAATCAAATAAAATGAGTGTCCAAAACTGAAGGCCTTACACTAAAGCTGAAGGCTAGGGAAACATGCACTGCTGAGACAAGCAGCAAAAAAAGAGACCTGTTTTGTGACTTACGAGCAGTTTTCTCTTTCCCTCTGAACGCGAAGTCCTCTGGGATGTGTAGTATGTAGTTCTTCTCTTCTGGAAACCAGGTACTCGGAAAATTGTCAGTCCACAGAACTCCCAGTGCGCTGCATGATGTTATGATGTAGAATACCGATAACAAAAATCATAAAACCATGATAATGCTTTCTAGTTGGTGAGCTTCATTACCATCTAGAAACGTGATATTGGCTCCAGTGTCCCAACAGTGAAGCAACCAGGTGACAAAAGTCATGTTCAGGTGCTGTGTGAACTCCTTTCTCGAGCCTTGGATTTCAGTCATTTTCAGAGGTCGATGAATAGTGGTAACAGTGACTTTCTCCTCCTCACTCTCCTTTCTGCTTCTCCTAGTTTTTTTCCATTGTCTTTCTTGATGATGGTGGTTTTGGGGAGGGCCCTTTGCCTGGATCTTCCTCTACTTCCTCCACTGATGCTTCTTTCTGTTCCATGTCTGTCCTTCCACAGGGGCAACTGACATGGGTACTGGTGCCTCCTGTGATTGATCAGGTTTGACTTGGATACTTCCCCTTTTGGCTTGAATCTTAGCTTGGAAACTCTCTCCCTCTCCAGAATAGTGTTATATAGAGCTTGGTAAGTGCAAGCCAAGCCCCAAATAAGTTCTACCTTCTCAGATCTACTAAACCACACCATCCCTGACTTAAATACTTGCTTAGTTTCTCAGGATCCCCCAGGTGTTCAAGAGTGAAATCCCATGACACCAGGGGTCCCCTTGCTTCTAATATTTTTCCTAAACCTCTCCATATTCCCTGCCATTCAGCATTCTCTGGTTTTGGAAGAGACTAGATGTAACTGTCAATATTCAAATCATACAACATTGTGTATAGGTACCAGGCAGATGTCTTCATCAGTGCCCTTAATTGGTTTTATATATATATTTATATAGTACATATATGTACAGTGTCCAGAGTCTGGCAGACCACCTGACCTATGAACTAATCTATGCAGGTCAAAGCTAGCTACAGCGCTCTGCAGCTCTCTGACTTTTAAGAAATCCTTTTTTTCTTTTCTGCTAACATTTAAAAGTTCCAATTCAGTTCATATTGCCTGCGTTCCCTACCAATAACTATCATGGAGTTATCTCTATATCTATCTGTGTCTGTGACAGCAGGCTCACTGGCTCAAAAAAAAAAAAAAAAAAAAAGTGTGTGTGTGTGTGGGGGGGGATGTCAATAGTTTATGGGCTGGTTCAGCCCTGTTCTGTGACTAATGGGGGACCCATGGACCCTCACCCCAGGAAAGGGGAAAAGGGGGATGGGTAGGGAGATGGGTGATGGGCCTAAAAAACAGAACAGCAGCAATGATCTGAGGAGGAAAGTTAATTTACTAAATATGATATTGGAATGCAAGATAACACAATATAATACAATATAATTGGAATTGAGGCTAATAAATAAAATGAGAGTGTCCAAAACCGAAGGCCTTACTCTAAAGCTGAAAGCAAAATGGCTAGGGAGCACACACTGCCAAGACAAGCAGAAAAAGAGAGCAGTCTTGTGACTTGTGAGCAGTTTTATCTTTTCCTCTGATCAGAAAACAGAAACCCAAAGTTCTCTGGGGTATGTAGTTCTTCTCTTCTGAGAACCAGGTACCAGGAAAATTGGCAATCCACAAAACTGGAGCATTAACTCTTTAACTCCCGGTGCTCTAAATGATGTTATGATGTGGGATACTGATAACAAAAATCATAAAACCATGACACTGAGTAGCAGTTACGAGTTTACCAACATAAATCACGTTACTAGCAATGGCATGTACTAAGATGAGGGTTTTTTACATTAAAAAATAAAAAGTGAGGGGAAAAAGAAATGCAAGGGGAAAAAAAGTGCTACAGTGCAATAATTGATCCAATAACAGAATTTTTATCCTTTGTTTTGATATAGCTTTGTAGTATTTTTTCACTGTATGGCTATAGATTTTTATATGCATGACTATAACAATTATTGGTTTTTTATATTCTTCCTGCTTTTTCTCTTTGCATACAAGTTCTGTTCATGGAACCTTGTTGTTGTAGCTTACATAATGAAGGAATATTGTCAAGCTTTTAGAATTAACATTTACCATATTGTACTTTTTAAGAAAACATGGACACTTCCACAGTCTAAATTAAAATGAGATGGTTATTTTTAATCTTCCATCTTAACTGTAAAATTGCAGCATGATTCGTGTCCTTTTGTATGGTTTTGAGGTTCTCTTGCTTATATCAGTGACTAACAATGGTAGTCATGAGCAATATTCAACATAAGTATTTTTGTGAGGTGTGGCCATTAAAAAGCTCTTTACAATTTTAAAATCTGAGTCTGAACTTATGATTTGCCTTGTTGTGATGTTACTGGTGAAAATACTGTTAATGTGGAATAATTAGGTTGTGCTAAACATTAACTATAACGTGAAATATCTTATAGCACTGAAGAAGTTCTTGCACGTCTTTGTGGCTCGTGACAAAAATGTTTGTATTGGAGTCTGACTCATCTGGTGCTAGTTAAACTGTTTAATGCAGTGTTAATGAATGGATCAATTCAATGGATCTTTACTATAAAGCTAATGCATTTTAATTCTAAGCCCCAGAACGGTATTGAGTTAAATTCAAACACCTAATGCTTTTTGTTCATGTACCCAACACTCTAGTCTCACGCACTAGAGCAAGAGCTCAAGACACAAGTCTTGTATCTTAGCTTACTCCCACTCACTGAAGAGCCACAATGTAACCATACAAGCATTTTTATATCCCTCAGAGAATATCATATTATTATTAAAGCACTGCATCATAATGAATGAGTTCATAATGTAAGTAGTGAGCTTTTAGATTTCATGGTTCCTTGACTAAATATTAAACTGTTATTGTTATATACCAATAAATTCATAGTATTTTCATATTTCATGTATTTAAAATGAATGTTTTAAAAGTCCATTTTGGACTCTTCCACAATGACACTTGCAAATTTTTATTCTAAAATGCACGTATGCTGTGTTGATCCCTTTCTCAATATGCTACTCATTATGCTTAAATTATTCCTGAAGCATCTGTAAGACATCCAAGGAAACTGTTTTTGGATTATTCTGAAAATTCTTGTCAGTCTGTGTGCAACCCATCAGATGTACGTACATAGTTTTGAATTTCTACATGATTCATATGAGCTGTTTTCCATTTAATTTTGGACTTCCTTGTATTAGGAAGGAGAAGTTTTCATTTACATACATGTAAGTACTGTTTGCAGGTAATGAGTTGCAAAATGTTTCTTTTAAATATCCTCAAAAACATCCTTATCCTCTGGATTGGTTTTGGAGGAAGAGGTGTGGGGATCACTTGTTTGCATGGAACGGCATAGCTCAGGCAACCAGACACCAGTTTAGTGGTTGTACAAGTGAATGACATAAATTTTAGCAATCGTCTCTATGTGCAAGGGAATCTACACTAGAGTGGCAAGTATTTCTCAATATTTCAGTGACTGAAGAAAATTTTTGTTTTCACTTAGAAGAGATTTCTCCATAACCCTACCCATTGAAACTGTGTTGAAAGGCTCATATTTTTGTCTTGAAAACAAGTATCTGGGTTCCTAAACAATAGGATGGTGATACAGCTTCTTTCAATCCTCACCTATTCAGTGAATTGACTATTTTAGTAATTTTTAGCAATTATTTTAGTAATTATTTTGTTAAAATCAGTATCTTAGGTGATTCATTAATGATGTGTCATGGTTTTATGATTTTTTGTTATCAGTATTCCACATCATAACATCATGTAGTGCACTGGGAAGTTAATGCTCCAGTTCCATGGACTGCCAATGTTTCTAGGTACCTGGTTCTCAGAAGAGAAGACAACTACATACTACACAGCCCAGAGGACTTTGTGTTATTCTGTTTCTATTTTCCATTCAGAGGGAAAGATAAAACTTTGCAGATCACGGGATGTCTTTCTTTCGCCTTTCTGTTCATCCCAGTGTCAACAGTTTACAGGCTGGTTCGGCCCGGTTTCGTGACAAGCGGGGCGGAGGGATCCGCAGATCCGCGCCTCTGGAAAAAAAAAGAAACAGGGGACCCCAAAATAATTAAAAACAGCGGCACCGATATGAGGAGAAACAAACTAATTTACTAAGTATATTATTGGAATGCAAGATAACACACTATAATACAATATCATCAGAATTGAAGCTAATAAATCAAATACAATGAGAGAGAGAATGTCTGAAAGGGTGGATAGGCCTCACCATAACACTGAGGTGAGATGCGCAGTCCAGTTGAGCAGCAGGGAGACGGGAGCAGCGCCCACGACGAAGGGCAGGCAAGAAAGAGCACATCAGGTGACCTTGCCAGGAATTAAACCTCCTCTCCCTGACCGCAAGGTCCCCTGGGGAATGTAGTTCTTCTTCTCTTCTGGGCAGGTACCCAGGACTTGAGCATTAACAGTTAAAGTCCCAGTGCCCCACATGATGTTATGATGTGGAATACCGAAAGCCAAAAATCACAAAACCATGACACCCAGCTAGACATTTTGTCTTCAGCATTAGAGTAAGGCTTTCGATTTTTTGACACATTTTATTTGATTTATTAGCTTCAATTCCAAATATGTTGTATTATACTGTGTTATCTTGCATTCCAATATCTTTTCTAGCAAATTAGTTTGTTTCTCCTCAGATTGTTGTCGCTGTTTTGTTTTTAGGCCCATCTCCCTACCCTTTTCCCTTTCCTGGGGTGTGGGTCTGTTGGCCCGCCCACCCCATTAGTCATGGAACTGGGACGAACCAGCCCATAAACCATTAACATGATTTGTCAATTTATCAGAGATTTCTTGAAAGGCAGAAATTCATTCCTTAAATAAGTTCTCAAATTATCAGTTTTATTTTAAAACCAAAATACTACAAGAAATGGGGAGAATTATTTCCTGATCTAGAATTCATAGAATCATTTAATCACATAATAGCTTGCGTTAGAAGGGACTTTAAAGATCATCTAATTCCAACCCTCCTGCCATGGGCAGGGTTGCCAGTCACTAGATCAGGCTGCCCAGGAACCCATTAAGTCTGGCCTTGAATGCCTCCAGGTATGGGGCATCCACAAATCAACTTTCTTTTAATGATATTGCTCTACTTGAGAGAGGATTCCTTTTAATTTCATCACGTTGTATTTCATTTGAACCGACTGTGACAGAAGTTGTCTCAAACTCTATATTCAGCCTTTCTTCAGTCATCCAGACCAGACCTCAGTTTATTTCCAGACCAACCAAAGTTTAGGTATGTAGAGTGTTCACATCCTCACTATTTTGACCAATTCTGACTTGTACTGGATGCTCTATAGTTTGTGGAAGTTTCTTCTGGCTTCAATTTTAATTGGTGCCTGAGAAACCCTCTCTATAAGACTACTTTCTTAAATGACCTTAATATTAGCTACATTAATTTAAATTAATTATGTTTCACAGAATCACAAAGTGGATTGCGTTGGAAGGGACCCCAAGGGTCATCGTGTTCCAATCCCTCTGCCACAGGCAGGGCCACCAACTTCCAGATCTGGTACTAGACCAGGTTGTCCAGGGCCCCATCCAACCTGGCCTTGAACACCTCCAGGGACCGGACATCCACAACCTCTCTGGGCAGCCTGTTACAGTGCCTCACCACTCTTTTGGTAGATAACTTCCCCCTGACATCCAATCTAATCCAGATGAGACAGGATGTGCTCCCAAGTTTTACTTACCTCTCTGACATCTGGAATCACTTAAAACCTGCTACCAATGTGTTTTACACAGCAGATTTTTAGTCTGTTCTGCAGGATAGAAAAGAGTATTTTTTGCTGTTCTCTCTCTTAGAACATCAAGAAAACTAGATGCACCTTCTTTGCTAATTGTATGAAAATTCTTTGTTAGCGTTATTTCAAGAGTAGAGTTCGCAGTATTGAATATTGTTTAGGAATGCACATAGAATCATAGAATCACTCAGGTTGGAAAAGACCTTAAAGATCATGGAGTCCAATCACATACTTAATTTATCTCAAAAGATTCTTTTTAAATTTGAGTATTTTGTGAACTTAGCTTCCTTCTATTTGTTGCATCTTTATGCATCAGAAAAAGAAAAACCCTTTTGTTATTTTAGATTCCAACTGAGAATCAGAGTAGTCTGCTGATGCTTTACATAAAGCTGTGCAATATGATATCAGAAGCAAGCTTCAGGTTGTAGTTATTGTGTGTATGGCAGCTATTAATAAGGACTTGTTCATTTTTTCTTAAAAAAATCTTTACAAATTGTAGTGCAGACTTCATCATATGTACATACTGCAGTGCCAAGTACAATTTCTGGTTGTTTTGAAACCTGTGTAGAACCTTTAAAGTAGCTTGTTCTACAGTTAAAAATGATATTGCTTCTTCAGAAGGTATGACCATGACTTTGGGAAGCTAAGCATCAGAATATCATTTACCTTTCCTTGTCCGTAGGTTGCTCCAAAAGTAATGCCTCTTATTTATTTCCATGGAAACTAAACAAATGCAAAGACCACAATAACACTGTTTGATAGTGCAAAGTCTCAGCTACAAGACACTATTTTTCAACATAGTCACCACCATCAGCTATGCATTTTCACCAGCAATGAACAAGAGCCTACATGCCACACTCATAAAAATCTTTACCAGCAGAAACACTGCTTCACAGCTGCTACAACAGCATCTTTGCTAGGAAAACGTTGCCCACACAGTCCACCGGTTATCAGCCCAAACAGATGGAAGTCAGAAAGTGCCAAATCCAGACTACACTATCGTTGTAATAGGACAGTCCATCCAAGACTGACAACGTGGTCCAGGGTCTTCAAATTGGTGTCGGGCCTGGTGTTACTGTACTGCAAGTGAAAGATTGTCTTCTTCTCTGGGCTGACTCTGGAAGTTCAAGCTTTCAGCTTAGTCAGCATTGCAATGTAGTGTTCAGAGTTGATGGTTTGTCTGGGTTCCAGGGAGTCCAGAAGGATCACACTTTTGCCATCCCAAAAGACAGTGCACATCACTTTACCCGCTGAGAGATGAGTCTTGAACTTTTTCTCCAATGGAGAATTTGCATGTCAGTACTCCATAGACTGCCATTTGGATTGAAGAGACTGCATGTCATTACTAAAAATGATGCTGTTAGGAAAATTTCTACTCCAACAAGCTTGCTCAATCATCTTTATCCCAAAAAGAGACAGAGGAGAGTCTTCAGTTTTCTTTATTCGAATAAAGGGAGTGTCCACTGGGGCATACCCCTGTGGGGTCTCTCAAAGTACTGAGGGACTGTTTCAGGGTACATTTGGATCTGAGAGACATGATGTCTCAAGAGCAGAGGCAAGCAAATTATGCACTCAGAGCAGCACACAGTGTTACAAATTTTATTCAACATACATATGTGAGAGTTAAAATTGTGTTTATTTTTTCCCTAGCCTCGCATACCAACTAGGGTATGCTTGGATAAACAGATAGTGAGAGACTCAACTGTCGAGATTAGGGAAACGGATGGGACAGATTCAATAAACAAGAGGTAACAATTATGAGATCAAACGTTAGTGCAATCTGGCTGTAAATACCATAGCAAGTTGGATAGGAATGTGCACCTGGAATACTCAATCAATGGAGAAACAGGGGAGGAATCCTTAGTGTGGTGGGGGGGACGGGATATAATGCTGTGATGTGCTTTGGTTGTGTGCTTCTGCTTGCAGGATGCCCACCATTGCAATTGTGAATTAAAACTTTTTCACAAGAGATCCAGTCTCCAAAAAAACATTTGAGTTATTACTCATAGCGTTATTTGTGAATCCATAATCATGATAGTTTGTATGTTGAACATGACTGGACTTATAGAGCCAAATTAGGCATCACTCAGAATGTTTCCCTTTAATGTGACAGAAAAAAATTGACATCAGGGACAGGATTGCCATAGAGAAGCTGCTGCAAAAATATAACTGTGCCCCTTTCCAGGCTGGGAAGGAGTGGACTCAAAAGTTTTGGAAGGATGAAGAGAAAGTAGTAGAATACATTGAGTACTATCAGGCTGCAAACTAGATTGAAATACAAAAGGATAAGAAAGTCATTTGTGTGGAGTTAAGAGAATTCTTGGCATCAAGGGATAGAGGATTTAAGGCTGTGATGTACTTTTGGTTGTGTGCTCCTGCTTGCAGGATGCTCGCCATTGCAATCACAAATTAAAGCTTTTTCACAAGAGATCTGGTCTCCAAAATATCATTTGAGTTATTTCTCACAATGTAGGGGCTTGTTTGGGATCCTTTGCCTTTTGGGAGTCTCTGGCTGCCACGGACAGGAGAACTGCACCCCGCTGAGTTTAGCAGTCTTGTTGGGGGCAGCAGGACATCTCCCCAGAACAACCAATGAGACTGAAACTGTTTAAAGAGATAGACTATGTGAAAAACTGAAGAAGGTGAGAAGGTACAGGCACAGGAATTGATACATAGACCCAGTAACTGTGCATGGACCAAGATAAGAGAATTTAATTCTTGCCTTGAGGGTCAGATGAGACCCTTGAGTGTGCGTGACTGAGAGGCACTTTTAGTGCAAAGTGAGTGCGAAGTCCTGATCTACGGTTCCCTAGTCCCACAATGGGTGCAGCCAGAGGTGGACAACGTGGCTGGTAGCAGTGAAAGAAAGAGTCTTGAGAGGGGAGCTGTTGATGTACAATACCCTGCACATTTGATGAAGTGCCAGCAGTACACCCCTATTTAATCCGAGAATCAGAGTAAGGTATTCTGGAGGGGTTGGGCCCTAAAACCAAGAATTGGAGCGTGGTAGCCTGTGAGCAGGGAAGTTCACAGCAGCATTGTCATGGAGTTCACTAGATCGATCTATGCCAACACCTATACAACAAACATGGTAGCTAAGGTTGTGGGAATGTAAGAAAAAGCTGTTCAGAGCAACAGCTGTGGAGCAAGATAAGCAACATGAGAACCAAGGACACCTTTATAAGAAGAAAGAACATCTCACAGCTCTGATTGGCTAAGCACCTCTGTGAACAGTTGAAGAGTGTTTTGCAGAATGCTCTGTTAACATGTATAAATAGAATAGTGCTTCACAATAAAAGCAGACTAATAGCTTTTAACCACATTGGAGTACTGTTATGTCTCTAGCGTGTCCTGAGAGTCCAGAGACTTCCCCACATAAGGTAATCCCGGAACAAATAATTCCCAGATATGGGATTGTTGAGAACACTGACTCTGATCAAAGTAGTCACTTTATGTCACAAATATCGCAAAGACTAATGCAGACTGGGAATTAAATAGGAATTTCAAAACCCATGGCATGCTTTTTCTTAGGCGAAGGTGGAATGGATGAACCAGACGTTGAAGAAACACTTGACTAATTTAGTGTTGGCAACTCAGCTCCCCTGGACAAAATGCCTACCTTCAGCATTGTCATGGAGTTAACTAGATCAACCTATGCCTGTGACAGTGTGCAGTAGGTCCATGGGCCCCCCTGGCCCCACAAAATGGGAAGGAAAAGGGGTAGGGAGATGGGAGCTGGGCTCAAGGGAGGAAAAAAAAAAAAAAAAAAAAAAAAAAAAAAAAAAAAAAAAAAACGCAACAATCTATGGAGCGAAACTTATGTCACTAACTATGATATCGGAATACAAGAAAACACAATATAATAAAGACTAACTGAAATTGAGACTAATAGATCACATAAGATAGGAGAAAGAGAGTTCCTGAGACCGAGTCAAACCTAAAAAGCTGAAAAGGTAGAGGGCGAGCTCCCGCTGTTTTGAAGGTTCAAAATTCAGTGCACATTGTGACGCACGTACAACACCCATCATGATGTAGAATGTCAAGGCACTAAAGGTGATAAGTGGCAGTCTTCCGCATAGTTCTATTGGGCTAATACTTGATTATAGAACAAGGCACAGACTCAAATATGAATGATCCAAACTGCTTACTACGGATTCTAACATCCCTTGCATACATTCACAAGTTTCCTCATTCAGCATTCCCACCTGCCTTCACATGTCACCTGCATAAGCAACAAATACTAGGATGTTACAACCACAAAAAAACAGGACAGTTAGGCAAAACAAAAAATAAAAAGAGAATAGACAGAAAACATACCCCCATTCTAGGCTCACGCACAAAACACCAGCAGAACTGATCACCAAAAAAGATGCCTCCCCACTCGTAGCCAGCTCTTAAATAGGTCTAGGAGGGGAGGAGCCTGGCTCCACCCCTTTCAGCAGCACAGGTGAATTGCCTTCACCTGTGCTCCTCTGGCTGACTCATGGCTCGCCTCAGGTGATCAATCAGAGGTTCAGGCCATGACTCAGCAGTTCCCATACACTCCACCCCTTCACGGCGTGAACCAATGATCAGGTTAACTAAAGAGTAAGCTTTCCCAAATACAGAGATCCGCAATATCACGACGCTTATACAATTTTCATCACGACACGTGTTGGTACAATTCAAGACGAGTGATGATCGGTGAATGTCCATACTCTTCTAAGGGCCAGTGCTCAATGATGTGACTGGAGGCATGAGGTCCTGAAGCGCAGGTCTGTTCTATGTTCCATCAGTCCCATGCAGACCATCACCGTGTGTTACACGTGATCTGACAACAACACTGGAACACTTGATAGCATTTCGTTCCCCTGAAGGCTCAAAGACTCACAGGGAGTAATACAGATGTTTCACAGGTACCAGGAGGGGAAGGTCTGCTCTCCAGGGCAAGATACAGGCCGTATTTCTATCCTGGGTCAACACTTCCTCTTATACTGGGGCACGTCCTGGCCGCCTGTACCACACCTTCTGGCTGGATATCTGCGGCTACATAATGATATCAGGCACCAAAGGAGGTGTCCTGATCTGCCACAGGGACACGATGGGGGTCCCTTTAGCAATAAAGATCGGAGTGTTGACCACAATATCAGTAGGCCATGTACCTATTACTGGAGGGACTACTGAGCCTCCCACCTCCAACAATCTCCCCCAAGGTGAAAGTAGGCCACACCACTTGGGTGCTACCTGCACCTTCCAGGGCCATTTTATTTTATGGGTACCCAGATCTAAATTCTCAGGGGCAAGGAGCAGAAGATTATTTTCATTACCAATCTGGGGTCTTACCTGATGATCAGTGCCCGTAATTTGGATCCTAAGCGGGGTGGCCCATGTCGTCTGCAACATTCTCAGGGCACTGGGTCTGCCGTCTCGAGGTCTTTCATTCAGGTCCCGCAGGGTTTCATACAGTCTTTTCGTCCACCCCTGCAGGGACTGGGAGTCTGTCTTCAGGGCAGCCTTAAGAATACCACTATAACGTTTGATGAGGCCTGCCCCTGTTGGATTATACTGCAGGTGGAATCGCCATTCGATGTTATTTTCTTCTGCCCAGCGCTGTATCGTTGCACCAGTAAAATGAGTCCCTTGGTCACTCTCGATGACTTGAGGTGTCCCGTAGGCAGACATCAGTTTAGTGAGTGCCTTGATGGTATATGCCTGGTTTGCTTTCGGTACTGGATAGGCCTGCAGCAGCCCACTTGCAGTGTCAACACAGGTCAGGGCATATCTCGCCCCCTCAGACTGAGGAAGGGCCCCAACGTAATCGACCTGCCATCGCTGGAGAGGATTGTGTCCCCTAGCAAGATGGGCTGTTGTTTTGGGAAGTGAACTCGGTGTCATCTTGGAGCAAGTGTCGCAATCCCGGCATGCCTGGACAATATCAGATAGTTGTATGGGCAGACCCCATGCTTTAGCAGCTGCCCACATTGTCTTTTGTCCAGCATGCCGTAGCGTCTGATGTAACCAACGGGCAATGTTCTCAGATGGTGAATTCTCAATCCACCGAACTCGGGCCAGTGTGTCGGCTTCATCGTTTCCCAGTGACTGTAGGGGCTGATGACCAGAAACATGGTAGACACGTACAGTCCTGTGTTTGACCATATTCCATATGTCTAGCCACATGTCTTTGCCCCAGATCGGTCGGGCGTGGATAGTCCATTCCCGGGTGGCCCACTGTGCAATCCAAAGAGTGAGCCCCCGGTACACAGCCCAACTACCTGTACAGATATCCAGGATACCATCACCGGGTTCCTTGGTTATAACCATCCACACAGCTTGCAGTTCTGCCCATTGGCTGCTCTGACCATCCCCCTCATCGAACCAGATTATCTCGGTGGAAGGATGGTATGCTATTGCTCTCCACTTGCTCGGGATGCCCTTGCTGGACCCATCTGTGTACCAGGCATCAGCAGGCATGGGGTATTTCCCCTCCTGAACGGGACTCTTCTCTGGTGGAGCGACCAGTGTTTCTTTTGGTGCATCACTGTGATATGTCACTGGGCCTAGGATCTTCTGGAGTCCTTCTTTCAAGGGTGATGAAGACAGACTGCTCCTTTGGCTGAGGTAGGAGACCCATCATGCCACTCTTTGTGCTTGGGCCACCCCTGTCTTAGGAAGGTGGGTCAGATCTTTCACCCACCCCTGAATCGGCAGAGTGGTCTTGACTATAACTGCAGCGTTTTGAGTTATTGGCTCAACTGCCTGTAATGCTGAATAGGCAGCCAATAACTGTTTGTCAATCATACTGTATCTTTCTTCTGCTCCGTGCCAAACCTGAGACCAGAAACCAATGGGGGTCCGAACAGAGCTCTGGTGTTGCCACAGGCCCCAACCAAAGCCGTCTTGAGTAACGTGAACGTCAAACTCGGCTAGGAGGGTAGGATCGAATATACCCAATGCCTGGGCTTGTTTAACTGCCAGTTTTGCTTGTTGGAAAGCATCCTGTTCGGTTTTTCCCCCAGTCCCATAGCTGCCCCTTTTTTGTGAGTCTATGTAGTGGACTCTGCAGCTGTGCTAGGTGAGGTATAAAGGAATGCCAGTAACCCAATACACCTAGAAACTCCTGCAGCTGCTTCAATGTTGTAGGGACTGGGAATGCCTGAACCTTATCTGTGACAACACTGGGAAGTACTTTGGTCTTTCTTGACCAAAACACCCCCAGGAATTTTACGGACAGGCCTGGACCTTGCAACTTTTGGGGATTTATAGCCCATCCCCTCTGTTGTAAATAGGCAGTTAATGAATTTGCTGCCTGTCCTACTGCCTCCAGTGAGTCGGATGTCAGCAGGAGATCATCAGTATAATGATACAGCTTAACCTCATCAGGTTTTCTCCAGTCAGCCAGGTCACGCGCCACTAGATTGTGACAATACGTTGGTGAATGCACGTACCCCTGTGGCAGGACCTGAAAGGTCCACTGCCTGCCTCCCCACGTAAACGCAAACTCATCTTGCGATTCCTCAGCAATTGGGATACTGAAGAATGCATTTGCTAGATCTAGGACACAATGATAGGTTTTTATCTCCCTACTCAATGTGTCCATTAGGGAGGCAATATTGGGTAAGGCTGCATGAATACGTGGCGTGACCTTATTTAATTCTCTGTAATCTACTGTCATCCTCCGTGTGCCATCCAACTTTCGCACTGGCCGTATGGGGAGTTATATGGGCTGTGTGCAGGTCTTATAATACCCACTTTTTCTAATTCCTGCACCGTTCTCGATATTTCATCTTGCCCACCTGGGAGTCTACACTGTCTCACATTAGTAGTCCAGCATGGTTTCGGCAGGCAAATAGGCCCATGTTTTGCATGGCCTCTTAATATTGCCTGCACCGCCCGGATACTGATACATCTCTGTCCAAGTCTGAGCTTTCCCACGGTTGTGTGGAAAGCCAGACCCCATAGAATATCTATCAGGTTGTATTCTTGGACTGGGGCAATAGACACCTTGTACTTGGGTAACAGGACTAGTCTGTCCCCCAAAACCACCAGTCATCATTCTGTCCCCATCAAATCTCATTGGAACTCCATAGATAATTGATGTTTTTGCTCCAGTGTCTACTAACCCCATAACTCTCTGAATATTTTTTCGGGACCAATTAGTCGTTAATTCTACATAGGGCCTCTGGTCCCATCTGGATGCCCTAGGGGGACTAACATCCCTTGTCACACCATGAATTGTGCTATGGCCAATTCTTTTGCTTCTG
Organism: Centrocercus urophasianus; assembly: GCF_019232065.1. NCBI lineage: Eukaryota > Metazoa > Chordata > Aves > Galliformes > Phasianidae > Centrocercus > Centrocercus urophasianus. The sequence goes on along the minus strand of NW_024884753.1, from coordinate 52,808 downwards.
GTGGCTCAGGCAGGTTTTTTTTTTCCTGTTACGAACGACTAAGTTTTCTAGGTTCCATGTTGTTGTTGGTATTCTTTCTATAACCCTTACCCTTGATTTCTTAGGGTAGTTCTTAAATTATTGATTGCCCTTTAGTTTTCTACAGAACTGGAGAAGAACATGGTTGGGCTGGCGGTCAATCTTAGCAAATTGAACCCCAGCCCGAATTAAATCATTAAACATTTGTTTTCATGAGACCCTTATGGGTCCCGACTGAGGAGCTCGAGTAGCCGGCATTTTGGTTTTACTTACCTGCAGGACCTCTGCTTCCTTTAACACACAAATATCGCGCCTAGTTCGCAGACGTTCTGTTTCTCCTAGGTCGGCCACTAACTGGGCAGCCTGCTGGACTACAGCTTCTGAGGCCACCAGGGGATTTAATATAGAGACTAAAGTACCATACAGATGAGAAGGAGCTTGCTGTAGAATTAAGTCTCTCACCCCTGCTGGAAATTTGACCATATCAGGGCCATCAAATGTGTCTTTCTAAATTGCTTTCCTTACGCACAGTTCACAAATGTAATTCTAAAGGTCCTCCATGGAGGACCACATGCCTGTATGTAGAGGTATATCAGATTTACTCAGCCAAACCATACAGCAGGCTGCCATTAACCATTCTATTATAGAATGGTTTTCATCAAGATATTAATTACCCGCATATAAACCTCTGCCTGAGAGCAGGATGGACAGTCATGGTGGCCAACTTGGCTATTTCCAGGCCATTCACCAAAACATTTTCTGCCGTAGAATCCCACAATCTTAATAACCAAGCTGGCACACTTTCTCTAGGCTTCTGCTGAAATCACTGTACTAAATTCATCAATTCCGTTGGCGTGTATGGCCAGGCTGTTACATGTAAATGAGTATGGACAGGGGGCCACAGATCAGGCAGCACCCCTGCCGGTCTGTCCTGTACTTTTTTTGTTTTCTGAGTTAGAACAGGACGGACTTCTAGTAGATCTGTCAAAAATGGATATTCAAAATCTATTTTGGCTTTTTTATTTTCCTGATCAACGAAGTCTGTTATTGAAGAGTCAGGTCATTGTTTATTGAAATATTACAAACTTGGCTTATGGGAAGATGTAGAACTGGCTTCTTCCGTGTTAATATACCAAGTTCTTGCTCTAGTTTTTCAATACAGTCTTTCAAAAGTTGATTTTTATTCTCTAAAGTATTATTTCTTTTTTAGCATGATTTAAGGCATTTAACAGTGGCCATGCCATTGAGAAGGCAGCCAATTGTTTTTCTTTTTTGACCAGTATATCCTTGCTAAGCCCCTGAAAGTAATCTGCCATGCGATATGGGGAAATCATGCCCTGTCACGGAGTTGACCAGATCAATCTATGTCCGTGACAGGGGCGACAGGCCTCTGCCCTCCCCCCCCACCCCAGTCCCACAAAAATGGGTTGGAAGGAAGGGAGGAAAAGAGCAACGGCAGCAATCTATGGAGGAAAACTTATTTAACTATAATACCGGAATACAAGGTAACAAAATATAATACAATTTAATTGAAATTGAGATTAATAAATCAGACGAGATGAAAGAGAGAGTTCCCGGGACAGAGTCAAACCTGAAAAGCTTGGAACGGCTATGAAAGCACCCTCCAGCACCCGCTGCAAGGCAGCAAGAGAGCACCCCCCCCACCCGGAAGGGCCAGAACCCGTGACTTCTGTAAGGTACAGGGATAGGTACCTGGGATTGGGGCAGTGACACTTTAATGCCCCGTACACTACATGATGTTTTGATGTGGAATACTGAAACCCAAAAACAAAAAAAACATAGAACCATGACATTCCACCCCTTATTCTACATTGTTACATCATGCTTAAAATATATATACATATATACAAACAAACGAAAAATGATTGAAGTGCATTACACACACATGGCTATATACATATACATAGAATTACTAAATGCACTCCCCTGGCATCAAGTTCCCTTGTGGTACACATTGAACATCCCCATTCTTCTGCATTACCCACCAAGTAGATCCTGGTCCCTGGGCAAAAAACTGTACCACAAAGAGGTTTGCCCTTTCCAGAAGCTGGAAGAACCCAAACTGCCTTTCCTAACATGCTCTTTACATGTACAACAGGGACTTCATCTCCCTCTACGGTATGTAGGGAACTGGACTGGTTAGGACCATCACGATTGATAGATCCTCTGGTATTGACTAACCAGGTGGCTTCTGCCAAATACTTCTCCCAGTGCTTAAATGTTCCACCACCCAGTCCTTTTAGCATCGTTTTTAACAATCCATTGTATCGTTCAATTTTGCCAGAGGCTGGTGCATGATAGGGAATATGGTAAATCCACTCAACGCCATGATCTTTGGCCCAAGTATTTACAAGAGAATTTTTGAAATGAGTCCCATTATCTGACTCAATCCTTTCTGGGGTGCCATGTCGCCACAGGACTTGTTTCTCGAGACCCAGTATGGTGTTTCGGGCGGTAGCATGGGGTACTGCATATGTTTCCAGCCACCCAGTGGTTGCCTCCACCATAGTAAGCACATAATGTTTACCATTGCGAGATCGTGGCAAGGTGATATAATCAACCTGCCATGCCTCCCCATATTTATACTTTTGCCATCGCCCTTCCTCCCAGAGAGGTTTCATCCTCTTGGCTGGTTTGATGATGGCACATGTTTCACAGTTATGAATAACCTGTGCAATGGCATCCATAGTTAAGTCCACCCCTCGGTCTCTAGCCCATTTGTATGTTGCATCTCTCCCTTGATGACCTGAGGTCTCATGGGCCCACCGAGCTAGAAATAATTCACCCTTGTTCTGCCAGTCCAGGTCTATTTGAGCCACCTCAATTCTGGCAGCTCGGTCTACCTGATGGTTATTTTGCTGTACTTCAGTACCCTGACTCTTGGGCACAAGAGCATCTACATGACGCACCTTCACAACCATATTCTTTATTCGGGCAGCAATGTCTTTCCACAGTTCAGCAGCCCAAATAGGTTTACCCCTTCTTTGCCAGTTACTTTGCTCCCACTGCTGTAACCACCCCCATAAGGCATTTGCTACCATCCATGAGTCAGTGTAGAGATAGAGCACTGGCCACCTCTCGCGTTCAGCAACATCTAAGGCCAGTTGGACAGCCTTTACCTCTGCAAATTGGCTTGATTCGCCTTTCCCTTCAGTGGCCTCTGCAACTTGTCGTGTGGGGCTCCACACAGCAGATTTCCACCTGCGATGCTTTCCCACAATACGACACGATCCATCTGTGAACAGGGCATATTTCTTTTCATTCTCTGGTAGTTCATTGTATGGTGGGGCCTCTTTAGCATGAGCTACTTCTTCTCCTGGTGGTGTTCCAAACTTTTTATCATCAGGCCAGTCCATGATCACCTCTAGGATTCCTGGACGGCTGAGATCCCCCATCCGTGCTCGTTGTGTAATCAGTGCAATCCACTTGCTCCAAGTGGCATCAGTAGCATGATGGGTGGAGGGAACCTTTCCTTTTAACATCCAGCTCAGCACTGGCAGTCGAGGTGCCAGAAGGAGCTGTGCTTCAGTACCAACTACTTCAGAAGCAGCCCAAACCCCCTCATAAGCGGCTAAGATCTCCTTCTCAGTTGGAGTGTAGCCCTCTTCCGACCCCCTGTAGGCTCTACTCCAGAATCCCAGGGGTCAGCCTCGGGTCTGTCCTGAGGCTCTTTGCCACAAACTCCAAGTGGGACCGTTCTCTCCAGCAGCAGTATAGAGGATGTTCTTTATACCCTGTCCCGTCCGTACTGGCCCTAGGGCCACGGCACGGGCTATCTCCTGTTTAATCTGTTCAAAAGCCTGCTGCTGCTCAGGGCCCCATGGAAACTCATTTCTCATTCGTGTCACATAATAAAGGGGGCTTACAATGAGGCTGTAGTTTGGAACATGCATTCTCCAAAAGCCCACTGCACCCAGAAAAGATTGTGTCTCTCTTTTGCTAGTGGGTGGAGACATAGCAGTGATTTTGTCGATCACATCTGTCGGGATGTGACGACGGCCATCTTGCCACTTTATACCTAGGAAGTGAATCTCCTCGGCAGGTCCTTTCACTTTGCTTCGCTTAATAGCAAAACCAGCACTCAGAAGAATTTGGATTATTCGTTCACCTTTCTTGAAGACGTATCGCCCCACACAATGATGTCATCAATGTCCTGCAGGTGCTCAGGAGCACTGCCCTGTTCCAATACAGTTTGGATCAACCCATGGCAAATGGTCGGGCTGTGTTTCCACCCCTGGGGCAAACGGTTCCAGGTATACTGAATGCCCCTCCATGTGAGAGCAAACTGTGGCTTACACATTAACTCACACCACCCAGTAAAAGTTTGGAGAAAGGGATGAGCTGAGGAATGTGACCCTGCCCCGTTCATACCATCCCCTGTTCATACCATCATGTGCAGCAGAGAAGGGCCGGGGAAAAAGGTGACCCACGCTGACTCAGATGGCATGGGAAGTATTGTGGAGATCTAAGGGGTGGCTCTAGACCCCCCCTGCCTGCTGCAGCCACTCGCGTACTCCTGTAGCTCACCCATTGGTTCAGGCTGTGACCTTGGAATTCCACTACACCCCACCCCTTCTGTGCATGAACCAATGACTGAGCAAATCGTGACGCATGTACAATACCCGCCGCAATGTAGAAAGTTAAGACAGTAAAGGCAATTATCGGCAGTCTTTTCCACGGTTCTGTTGCACCAGTACTTGATGTTTTTTCTCGAGGAGTATCTTCTTCATGGACCAGTAGCAGTTCTGATTCATGCTCGCCAGTTTCCAAAAGTTCAGCAGTGTGCAACATGGTGTCCCAATGTTTCCCCATGGACACTGGAGCATGATGGAATGATGTTGCTCCTGCCAGCTGTCCTGTGAACTTACAACCTCAAGGGGAGTAAAACAGATGTTCAATAGGTACGAGGAGGGGTAGGTCTGCCCTCCACAGTAAGATACAGGCTGCATTTTGATCTTGAGTCAACACCTACGCCTGTATCTGGGCACGTCCTGGTCTTTGATACCACACCCTTTGGCCTGATATCTGTGGCTGAATCACTGTATCAGGTACCAAAAGGGGAGGGGGGGGGTTTATTTGCCACATGGACATAATTAATGTCCCCTTTGCAATGAAAACGGGGGTGTCAACTGCTTCCTCTGCTGGCCATGCACCGATTACTGGAGGGTTTACTGATCCCCCAACCTCTAACAATCTCCCCCGAGTTGCAAGGAGACCACACCATTTTGGTCCTGCTTGCACCTTCCAAGGCCATTTTAGCTTGTGTCTCTGTCAACGGTTTACGGGCTGGTTCGGCCCAGTTCCGTGACTAGTGGGAAGGAGGGATTTCACAAAATCCGCGCCTCCGGAAAAGGGAAACAGGGGACCCCAAAATAATTAAAAACAGCAGCAATGATCTGAGAAGAAACAAACTAATTTTCTAAATATAGTATTGGAATGCAAGATAACACACCATAATACAATATAATTAGAATTGAAGGCAATAAATCAAATATAATGAGAGAGAGCGTCCGAAAGGTGGATAGGCCTCACCGTAACACTGAGGTGAGATGCACAGTCTGGTTGAGCAGCAGGGAGGAGAGCAGACAAAGAAGAGCGCATCAGGTGACCTTGCCAGGGGTTATATCTCCTCTCTGATCGCAAAGCCCCCTGGGGAATGTAGTTCTTCTCTTCCGGACAGGTGCCTGGAACTGGAGCATTAACACCTTAACTCCCAGTGCACTACATGATGTTATGATGTGGAATATGATGTGGAATCCAATTTATAGGAGGGAGAGGAGGTTCTTTTATTATCTATATACCCAGCGTGAGATTAAGAAGCGACGGTTCAAATGTTGGTCTGACCAGTTTATTACAAATCTTAATCAGGGAAATGGGGAAGGGGAGGACGGACACTATTATGATTAGGGTAATGGGGAAGGGAAGGATGGCGATAGAAAAGTTAGAAGAGAAGAAGCAAGGAGTCTTTATAGGCAGCAAGAGGGAGATAGTCACCACCATGGATCCAGCGTGGTTCGTAGTTCAGTCTTTGATCTTCAGTAGTGGTGGGTCGTCAGGCAGAGTTGTTCTGTTGACAACGACGACAACGACCATGGCGATGATGGCCCCTTTTCAATGGTTTCAAAGTGGTTGAGTCAGCTGTCTTTGCAGTGACAGCTCAAATCCAAAGTGGTTGAGTCAGCTCTCCTTTGAGTGGCAGCTTCTGGCTCTGGGATCTCAGCAGGAAACTCCTTTGTTCTTATCTTCCTGGCCTTGCCAGCAGATAAGAGGGAGCAGGGAGGCGCCAACTTGTATCTTGCCTTCGCAGGATACAATGGCATTGTCCCCCAGTCTTCCATAGCAAACAGGAGTTATTTGGTAACAGGCTAGATCTTTTGCCAGTAAACAGTCCTGAGCACTATCTTCCGAAGGCAAACAGCTCCAAAGATGTAAAATTGTCCACACAGCGATGTTGATTGCCACACAACACCCATCACTTGCCTCCTCAACAAAATACCTAAGGAAGCAAGCTTTGAGCCAAAAAAACAAAGGATTCTCACAATATTCTTACCAATAACCAAAAATCATAAAACCATGTTAGTCTCCCAGGCTCTAGGTCCTCAGGGGCAGGGAGCAGAAGATTATTCATGGTGCCAACTTGTGGCTTGAGCAAGGTGTCCTTGACTGTAATTTGGATCCTAAGCAGGGAGGCCCAAGTTGTCTGCAACATTCTTCAAGCACTGTGTCTGCCATCTCTTGGTCTCTCATTCAAGTCTCACAGGGTTTCATGGAGCCTCTTGGTCCACCCCTGTAAGGACTGTGAATCTGCCTTCAGAGCAGCCTTCAGGATCCCATTATATCTTTCTGTTAGGCTTGCTCGCATTGGATTATAGGGAAGGTGAAACCACCATTTGATGTTGCCAGCTATTTTTTTCTTGCTGGAAGGCTTTTTGTTCCGTTCTACCCCAATCCCATACTTGGCCGTTTTTTGTTAATCGGTATAAAGGTTTTAGCAGTTGTGCTAAGTGGGGTATAAAGGATTGCCAGTATCCCGATACACCCAAAAATTCCTGCAACTGCTTCGGTTTTGTGGGAATCGGGAACGCTTGGATCTTATCTATGATTGCACTGGGTAACACCTTAGTCTTACCTGACCAGATAACACCCAGGAATTTAACTGATAGCCCGCCCTGGTCCTTGTACTTTTTGTGGATTTATAGCCCACCCTTTTTCCTGTAAATAAGTAATTAATGATGGTACTGCCTTCTCTAATGCCTCGATTGAGTCAGACGTTAGCATCAAATCATCGATGTAGTGGTTCCATTTGACAGTGACAGCTTGTTCCAATTTGCCAAGTCACGCGCTACCAAGTTATGACAAAAAGTAGGTGAATGCACATATCCCTGAGGTAGGACTTGAAAAGTCCACTGCCTGCCCTCCCATGTGAATGCAAACAGGACTTGATATTCCTTAGCAATTGCAATGCTGAAAAATGCATTTGCTAGATCCAGAACGCAGTGATATGTTTCTATTTCTCTACTTAATATATCCCTGCGGAAGGTGATGTTGGGTACGGCCGCATGGTTTATGGGCGTGACTTTAGTTCTCTGTAGTCTACTGTCATTTGCCACGTACCATCTGACTTCCTGACTGGCCATATAGGGGAGTTGTATGGGTTGTGTGCAGGTCTAATGATCCCTACTCTCTCCAGCTCCTGCACCGTTTCAGTAATTTATTTTTGCCCACCAGGGAGTCTATATTGCTTTGTATTTGCAGTATGGCATGCTTGCTGCAAAAAAAAAAGGCTCATTTTTTTCATGGCCCCTTAAAATTGTCTGCACCGTCCAGATGCTAATACATCTTTCCCTTAATCTGAACTCTCCCACAGTGGTCTGGAGAGACAGACCCCACAGGATGTCTATCCTCAATACGTACTCCAGAATTGGGGTGTTAGACGTGTAACTCCCTAATTTCAACAACATTTGGGTCATGGCGATCATCTGCCCCCTGAACCCACCTATCTTTGCCTTAGTGCCTGAAAATTGGTTTGGGTCACCATATATGATTGATGTTTCTGCACCAGTATCCACTAGTGCCATAACCCACTGCACATTCTTTTGAGACCAATGAACTGTTATTTTGACATAGAGTCTCCGGTCCCCTCTAGAGACCCTAGTTCTGGGGAATTTTGGCTCCTCTGTCATGCCATCAGCCCTGCAATCTCCAAGTCGTTTTCCTCTTACGATTTGACTGTGGCTGCCTGGGCCTCCTGAGGAGGTTCACATTGTTTCGATGGAACTATCAAGTCCTCTAGATTCTTGTGGAATCAGTTCTAACTCCTTCCCACTTAGGGGAGGATTGGAATCTCTGACTGTCTGGCAATTGTTTCCATAGTTGTAATAAGACCTGGTTAGGCTGTCCATCAATCTTTTGAAATTGAACTCCTGCTCTAATCAGGTCATTAAACATTTGTTTTCTTGAGACCCTGATGGGTCCAGATTGAATTACCTTAGGGGCAGGTCTCCTAGGTTGTGGTGGTGGATGGATCTCCAACTTTTCCACCACCATTCGGACATTGCGCCTGGCCTGTAGGTGCTCTGTCTCTGCCAGATCTGCCACCAATTGGGCAGCCTGTTGTATTATGGCCTCTGAGGCCACTAGGGGGTTCAATATGTATACCAAAATACCATACTGATGTGGCAGAGCTTGCTGCAGGATGAGAGCCTTAATTCCTGCTGAAAATTTCATCGTATCCAGGCTCTCAAAATCCTCCTCATAGATTGCCTCCTTCATGACTAATTCTTGAACAAAATTTTGCATGTCCTCCATAAGGGACCATAATAATGTTACTCACATTACTGTACTCACATACTGGTTCAGGCTGTGACCTGGCAATTCCACTGCAGTCCTCATAGACAGTCTCCCTCGTGCCTAGTTCCCAGATATAATCCTGTAGCTCTTCCAGGGAATTCCATAGACCACTCTGCGTAGGCATATCCAGTTTATTAGGCCACATTATTTGGCATGCAGCCTGTCTCATCCCAATCAGGGGGTTTCAAGGGAGGTGAATCTTTTTGTATCTCCTATGTTGCACCTCCCCCAGGCAGTAAGGGGTCGCTACCATGATGGAGTCATCCAAGACTCAGAGGAATAGTATACATCAATTTATTGAGAGCTTTCTTAACAACTACTTGAAGGTAAAATTGGCTTATTATGATTAATAAGCATTACAAGTAAGACAATTTTAGGCAATGGCTACTACAAAGAGAAAAAGAATAAAACAAGATCAAGAGAAGGGATAGAAAACAGTGAGAGACACATAAACAAAGCAAAGTAGTTCACTATTAGATCCAGCTGTGTCTTGGTGTCAGGTGCTGATCTTCAGTATTGATAGGCCATTGGAGATTGTGGTGCTCAGTTGATGACAACTAATGACAACAGTACAAACTCTTACTTATAGTCCAAAGTGGTGAAGTCAGCTCTTTTGGAGTGACAGCTTCTGACTTACTGATCTCAGCACTAACTCCGTTGTTCCCATCTTCCAGGACTTGCTAATTTAAGCCAGCAAATAAGAAGAAGCAGAGAGATGCCAGCCTTGTACCTTGTCTTCACAGGATACAATGACATCACTTCCCAATTTCCTGTATCAAGCTGGAATTAGTTGCTCACAGGCCAAGTCTTATGCCAATAAACATTCCTGAACTCTCCCTTTTGAAGGCAAACAATTCCAAAGAAATGCTTTCAAGTGTAATGTTGTCAACAAAGTATCATGGTTCTATGCTTTCTTTTTCTTTCTTTTTTTTTGTTTTTTTTTGTTTTTGGATTTTAGTATTCCACATCAAAACATCATGTAGTGTACGGGGCATTAAAGTGTCACTGCCCCAATTCCAGGTACCTATCCTTGTACCTTACAGCAGTCACGGGATCTGGCCCTTCCGGGTGGGGGGAACGCTCTCTTGCTGCCTGGCAGTGGGTGCTGGAGGGTGCTTTCCTAGCCATTCCAAGCTTTCCAGGTTTGAATCGGTCCCGGGAACTCTCTCTCTCATCTTGTCTGATTTATTAATCTCAATTTCAACTAAATTGTATATATTGTGTTATCTTGTATTCCAATATTAAAATAAGTTTTCCTCTATAGATCGTTGCCGCTGCTCTTTTCCTCCCTTCCTTCCTTCCCATTTTTGTGGGACTGGGGTGGGGGGGGGGAGGGCCTGTCGCCCCTGTCACGGACATAGATTGATCTAGTCAACTCCGTGACAGATTTTTGGCGCCCAACGTGGGACACACTGCTTTTTAGCTTTTAGAACAAATCTCTTTTTCTCTCTGCTCTTAGAGAGCTTCGTTAGGGAGCATTATCAGTAGTTCAAGTTTCTGTGCTGGAAAACCTGACCTTGAAAGATTAGGCGTACTGCCAGTGTTATGGGATATTTGTAAATTTTGAGCACTACTTAGTCTGGGTAGGGCCTTTTTTTCTTTTTTTTTCCCTCCTCTTGTTAGCTTCAATTCATTAACCCCTTTTTAGCAAGCACCAGTGATGAACCCACTCGTTATCGTGGGGGTGCTGGGTAAAGGATTAAAAGCAATGGTGTTACTCACAACCTACTGGCCAATAATCCAGCTCACACTTGTGTATTGTGGAATTGCATTCGTATATAACTACCTAAGGACACTGATGGAGACACCTATGTCTTACCTACTTGCAATGTGATATGATTTGAATTTTGACATTTACATCCCAGAAGGAATGGCTAATTTCACAAACAACTACATCCCAAATGGAATAGCTAATTTTACAAACAACACGATGTTCAGACCAGTCTCCGGTTTTTCTTCTCGGTTTGTTAAACGTTTTTTGAATCCTGCATTAATACTCACGTTGGTGTGCGTGTCATAAATTCTCCAGAATGTACTCCAATGCATTTGTTATAAGGATTCTCCTCCAAAACTAGAGAATGATGATTGGCAGGGAATATGGAGAGGTTTAGGAAAGGTCTTAGAAGCATGGGGACCAGCAGTGTCATGGGATTTTACTCTTGAACACCTGTGGGATCCCGAGAAACTAAGCCAGTATTTGAGTCAGGGACGATGCGGCTTACATAAATCTAAGGAGGTACAACTTATTTGGGGTTTGGCTTGTGCTTACCGTGCCCTATATAATACCATTCTGGAGAGAGAGTTTCCGAGCTGAGGTTCAAGCCAAAGGGGAAAATCCCCAAGTCAAATCTAATCGATCACAGGAGACACCAGTAACAATACCAGTTGCCCCTGTGGAGGGCAAGAAATGGAAACGAGTGTCTTCGCATCTTGAACGAAAAAGAGAAGAAGAGGAGGAGGAGGTGGAGGAAGATCCAGGCGAGGGGCCCTCCTCAGAACCACCACCATCACGAAAGGCAAAAGGGAAAACTAAGAGACATGCAGAAGAGAGTGATGAAGAGGAAGTCTCTATTACTACTCGCCGGCCTCTAAAGATGACTGAAATCCAAGGTTCAAGACAGGAGTTTACACGGCACCCGAATGAAACTCTTCTTTACTGGTTGGTTCACTGTTGGGACGGTGGGGCCCATAGCTTGTCTCTGGATGGTAATGAAGCTCGCCAACTAGGTGCCATTGCCAGAGATCCAGCTATTGATAGAGGAATTAGTCGATGTTCGGATGAGGCTGCCTCCCTCTGGGAAGGAGTGTTAATAGCCGTGAAGGAAAAGTATCCCTTCAAAAATGGCTTGAAGATTGCAACGAAAAAATGGGATACAGTCGAAAAGGGGATCCAGTATTTGAGGGAAATAGGCGTGGTGGAAATGTTGTATGACCCTGACTTTGTTCCTAACCACCCACACCAAGACCGCGACCCTGAAAAAGTGAGGACAACGCCTGAGATATGGCAGAAAATCGTGACAACAGCGCCGGACAAATATGCCTCTACACTAATGTCAGCGTGTGACAGATTCAACAAACAACAGAGAATGCCCTTAGTTTATGAATTAATTCTTACGCTCCAAAACTACGAACAATTGCTGTCCCCAATTCAAGCTGCCGTTGCTGCTATATCAAGAACGATGACGGAGCAAGTGTCTCAACTGATTAACCGTGACAAACCTGTAGCAGTATCAGAGACGCTTGATGAAGATCAGGATAATCAAAAGAGTCTAATGAAGGAGATGAAGGAGATGATGAAATCTGTGCAAGCCCACCTAACTAAAGATGAAGAACCTTCCTTCTCACGTGCAGCATCAAAGATCTCAGCTGTTAGAAGCAAACGCTCTCCGGCTCAAGTAAGGGGTAATACACCGCGAATTGCCTTATGGTATTACCTACGTGACCATGGAGAAGACATGGGGAAGTGGCACGGTCAACCTACTCCTGTACTACGAGCCCGGGTGAAAGAATTACAAAGCAGATCAACCACCAGTGCAGTTGCTCCAGTTACCACAGGTAATGAATAGAGGGGCCCAGCCCTCAGTCGGGGGGGGGAAGGGATAATAGAGTATATTGGACTGTGTGGATTCGATGGCCTGGCACATCAGAACCTCTGAAATATAAGGCCCTGGTGGACACTGGTGCACAGTGCACTCTGTTGCCCTCGAGTCATGAAGGGACAGAATCAATCCATATTTCTGAAGTGACCGGGGGCTCTCAAGAATTGACTGTGTTGGAGGCTGAGATAAGCCTCACTGGTAAGGACTGGCAAAAACATCCTATTGTGACAGGCCCAGGGGCTCCATGTATACTAGGTATTGATTATCTCAGAAGGGGGCATTTCAAGGATCCTAAGGGGTATCGATGGGCCTTTGGAATAGCTGCTGTGGACACAGACAACATTAAGCAGCTGTCTGTTTTGCCTGGCCTGTCAGAAGATCCATCTGTTGTGGGGCTGCTGCGAGTAAAAGAGCAACAGGTACCGATTGCTACAAAAATGGTGCACAGGCGGCAGTACCGCACCAACAGGGATTCTTTGCTCCCCATTCATAAGTTAATTCGTCAACTAGAGAGCCAGGGAGTGATCAGCAAAACTCACTCGCCTTTTAACAGCCCCATATGGCCAGTGCGTAAAGCCAGTGGAGAATGGAGGCTGACGGTGGACTACCGTGGCCTGAATGAAGTCACACCCCCACTGAGTGCTGCTGTGCCGGACATGTTAGAACTCCAATATGAACTGGAGTCAAAAGCAGCCAAATGGTATGCCACCATTGACATTGCTAATGCCTTCTTTTCCATACCTTTGGCCAAAGAATGTAAGCCACAGTTTGCTTTCACATGGAGGGGCATTCAGTATACCTGGAACCGTTTGCCCCAGGGGTGGAAACACAGCCCGACCATTTGCCATGGGTTGATCCAAACTGTATTGGAACAGGGCAGTGCTCCTGAGCACCTGCAGGACATTGATGACATCATTGTGTGGGGCGATACAGCAGAAGTCATCTTTACAAAAGGAGAGCGAATCATCCAAATTCTTCTGAGTGCTGGTTTTGCTATTAAGCGAAGCAAAGTGAAAGGACCTGCCCAGGAGATTCAGTTCCTAGGCATAAAGTGGCAAGATGGCCGTCGTCACATCCCGACAGATGTGATCGACAAAATCACTGCTATGTCTCCACCCACTAGCAAAAGAGAGACACAATCTTTTCTGGGTGCAGTGGGCTTTTGGAGAATGCATGTTCCAAACTACAGCCTCATTGTAAGCCCCCTTTATTATGTGACACGAATGAGAAATGAGTTCACATGGGGCCCTGAGCAGCAGCAGGCTTTTGAACAGATTAAACAGGAGATAGACCGTGCCGTGGCCCTAGGGCCAGTACGGACGGGACAGGGTATAAAGAACATCCTCTATACTGCTGCTGGAGAGAACGGTCCCACTTGGAGTTTGTGGCAAAGAGCCTCAGGAGAGACCCGAGGCCGACCCCTGGGATTCTGGAGTCGGGCATACAGAGGGTCGGAAGAGGGCTACACTCCAACTGAAAAGGAGATCTTAGCCGCGTATGAGGGGGTTCAGGCTGCTTCTGAAGTAGTTGGTACTGAAACACAACTCCTTCTGGCACCTCGATTGCCAGTGCTGAGCTGGATGTTTAAAGGAAAGGTTCTCTCCACCCATCATGCTACTGATGCCACTTGGAGTAAGTGGATTGCACTGATTACACAACGAGCACGGATGGGGAATCTCAGCCATCCAGGAATCCCAGAGGTCACCATGGACTGGCCTGAAGGTAAGAAGTTTGGAACACCACCAGGAGAAGAAGTAGCTCATGCTAAAGAGGCCCCACCATACAATGAACTACCAGAGAATGAAAAGAAATATGCCCTGTTCACAGATGGATCGTGTCGTATTGTGGGGAAGCATCGCAGATGGAAATCTGCTGTGTGGAGCCCCACACGACAAGTTGCAGAGGCCACTGAAGGGAAAGGGGAATCAAGCCAATTTGCAGAGGTAAAGGCTGTCCAACTGGCCTTAGATGTTGCTGAACGGGAGAGGTGGCCAATGCTCTATCTTTACACTGACTCATGGATGGTAGCAAATGCCTTATGGGGGTGGTTACAGCAGTGGGAGCAAAATAACTGGCAAAGAAGGGGTAAACCTATTTGGGCTGCTGAACTGTGGAAAGACATTGCTTCCCAAACAAAGAATATGGTTGTAAAGGTGCGCCATGTAGATGCTCATGTGCCCAAGAGTCAGGCTACTGAAGAACAGCAAAATAACCATCAGGTAGACCGAGCTGCCAGAATTGAGGTGGCTCAAATAGACCTGGACTGGCAGAACAAGGGTGAATTGTCTCTGGCTCAGTGGGCCCATGAAGGCCCTCCGGCCATCAAGGGAGAGATGCAACATACAAATGGGCTAGAGACCAAGGGGTGGACTTAACTATGGATGCCATTGCACAGGTTATTCATAACTGTGAAACATGTGCCATCATCAAACCAGCCAAGAGGATGAAACCTCTCTGGGAGGAAGGGCGATGGCAAAAGTATAAATATGGGGAGGCATGGCAGGTTGATTATATCACCTTGCCACGATCTCGCAATGGTAAACATTATGTGCTTACTATGGTGGAGGCAACCACTGGGTGGCTGGAAACATATGCAGTACCCCATGCTACCGCCCGAAACACCATACTGGGTCTCGAGAAACAAGTCCTGTGGCAACATGGCACCCCAGAAAGGATTCAGTCAGATAATGGGACTCATTTCAAAAATTCTCTTGTAAATACTTGGGCCAAAGATCATGGCGTTGAGTGGATTTACCATATTCCCTACCATGCACCAGCCTCTGGTAAAATTGAAGGATACAATGGATTGTTAAAAACGATGCTAAAAGCACTGGGTGGCGGAACATTTAAGCACTGGGAGAAGCATTTGGCAGAAGCCACCTGGTTAGTCAATACCAGAGGATCTATCAATCGTGATGGTCCTAACCAATCCAGTTCCCTACATACCGTAGGAGGGTGCTTTCCTAGCCGTTCCAAGCTTTTCAGGTTTGAATCGGTCCCGGGAACTCTCTCTCTCATCTTGTCTGTGTTATTCATCTCCATTTCAACTAACTTGTATATATTTTGTTATTTTGTATTCTGGTATTATAGTAAAATAAGTTTTCCTCCATAGATTGTTGCCACTGCTCTTTTCCTCCCTTCCTTCCTTCCCGTTTTTGTGGGACTGTGGTGGGGGGGGAGGGCAGAGGCCTGTCACCCATTTCACGGACATAGATTGATCTGGTCAACTCCGTGACAGATTTTCCATGCCTGTGCCGGGCTGGGCTGCGCCTTATGTTGATTTGAGACACTCCTTATCGGTCTCAGACAGCTATCAACCATTCAATTAGTGATTTTCCTCATTATGCTGTACAGTTGCATATAGTCTTTGTGTGAGGGCAGAGTGAGTGACAGATGCAAGTTTAGAGACTTCTGGACCACTTACAACAACCATCTCTGCCTCCATATACCACAAACAGAGTAACCATGCCAGTACACTCTCTTTGTTTTTGCCTGAATCTTTGCACTAAATCCATTAGTTTGGCTGCCATATATGTATGTGCTGTTACACGTAGTGTCATCTGGGCAAAGGGTACCCCTACCAGTCTATATTACATCTTTTTGGTTCTGTGTCATTATAGATCAGATCGCAAAAGGATCCAGCTCAAGTGGAGCCTCAAGATCTGACCTGATTATTTTCTTGACTACCAAATTTCTATTATATAGGCCCCCTGTTCCAGGGGCCTCAACAGTTTCTAGTAATACATTCTAGATTTTTTTTCAGGAGGATAGCCAAATTTGTTTTTTCCTCGGTTAATACGGCAAGCTGTTGTTCAAGTCTTTTGACTCAGTCTCTTAATACCTGATTTTCATTTTCCAGGGTATTTGATAAGTCTAATCAGGTCAAAGCCATTAACAGTGGCTATGCCACAGTGGACACAACTAGCTGTCATTCTTTTATGATTAATAGATCTCTAGTGAAACCATGAAAGCATTCTACCACGTGGATCAGAGAATCAAAAGACATTGCCCCCAACCCTCAAAGGGCCCCATTTTTCACTCACTGGGGTAATTCCATACTATGAGGATCCCAGAAATCCCAGGATATGCCCAAAGTCTTATCTAGAGGGATAATTGCTTCCCTGCTGAACCACCCAATTACAAAAAGACCATTGTCAGTATTCTCTTTCTCAGGAAGAACTGCCTAGCTTGCCAAATTTAGAGGAAGGTAATGGCAAATAATCACTTCTAAATTACCCAAGTAAGCGTGATGATCACAATCCAGTTCAAGGACAACTTGCATACCCACCTCAAGGATAAGGGCTTGCCAAATACTCCAAAAGGAGGGACTGCCAAGTAAAGAAACACCCCTTGTCCCAGCCAGCCCTTAAATGAGGTTTAGGGACTTGCTTTCACCTGTGCTGCCTGGGCTGGTTGTGTCCCTTCACCAGGTGCTTAATCATTGGTTCAGGCCATGACTTAGCAATTCCCATACAGATGCATATTAAAATTTAGTACACAGTTTAATATTTTTATGGTTAAATATGAGAAAGGTATGCTGTAGAAAAACACTAACAAAAAAACAAGAGCTCGCATATCCTTTTAAATTTATTTTGTCAGATAGATGTTGTCTATGTACAATCAATGTGCATTACAACAATTCTATTGAAGTCATTCAAATTTTCTAAAATATCAGCTGGCCACATAGTACATTTGACATTATTGCCCATTTTAAGATGGAAAACAAATGGATGTACAATCAATTTTGGCTACTTTGGATTCTGAAGTTCACTGTTCAGATATTGAACACTCCTCCTTTAAAACCAATGGACTTAAAAACATTTCCAGAAAACAATTTGACTATTTCCCACCATTTTGCTACAACAAATAACAATATTGACAGTTTGACAGAAAAAATTGACAGAAAAAAAAAAAAGCTAACTAGAATGAAACCCCAAAACATTTATCTGAAGTATCAAAGAAAAATGGGCACTAAATACAAGAAAAGTGTTCCTTTTCTACATTCTGAACAGTGATTTCATCAAGCTATTTTTTTTTATTAAAAATAATTAGTACACTGCCTGTTTTGAATACTTGTGAGAGGAAGGCCTAAGTTGGTAGGGAAAGGAACAAGCAAAATGGAAGAAAAATTTAATTTATTTGCAGCCACTTAAATTTATTTATTGTAAAAAGGCTTTATAATATCTGATCACAAACAGGAGAAATCCTAGCTATTTTACAGTTACAGGTAAGAATTTAAATATTCAAGCTTGTGATGAAAAGCCGCTAGGTGGTTGCAGTGTACGATGTAAACATGTAGCTTTGGAAAGTGAACAAAATCCTTGAGAATTCTTTACTAAGAAAACAGCAAATTTCTCATTCTTTCTTGAAACAAGATCACATGTCAGTGCCTAAAAATTAATTTACAAACAATTTCAACTGCATTCTGCCTAAAAACAGTTTTATAAGATCCAGTCTGAACAGGGCAGTATTGAGGTCCCTGTAAAAGTAAACAGTTTTAATTTCTTAAAAAAAAAAAAAAAAAGTGCCACAGCATTTGCAGCACTGTGCAGCATAAAGTTTAAATACAAAAATTTTTTTTTTTTTTTGATGGAATAATAGACCTTGCATCCTGGGAAGAAGTAACAATACTGCTACTGATAGAATATCCAGTCTTTCAAGTCAGATAAGGCAATTACTGTGTTAGTTTACTGTATATGGCTAAAAGAAGGTCCAGAAAATGTCAGTCTTTGTTATGTTTTCCAGCCACTCCATGTATGTTCAGGTGTACTTTTGTGATCTGATGAGTGTTCAAATGGAGATCTTGAACCATAAGGAGACCTCTGATCTAATGGTGACCTTGAGCCACTACCAGAAGCTCGGTGGTCCATTTGCCAGTCTGAGTGGTATCTATAATCTCTGGAAGATTTATGATGGCTGTATTCTGAAGTGGAACGGTGATCTGAATGTATCCTGTGGTCTGAATGGGAACGGTAATCTGAATGAGGCCTGCTGTCTTTTAAACTTCCTTCTAGGTTTGACTTGTGATCTCTGCTTCTATGGTCATCCAACTTTCTATGCTTACTATCACTACAGCATCTGAAAAAAATATTTATATTAGTAAGTATTACAGAATACATAGTAAGAATTACAATTATGTCAATTCAACAGAACTACATTTCTTTGCAATTCTGCATTATTAAAAATAAAGCACTTTGGTGCTTACTACAAACACTACAGGAAAGGAATTCTTAAGAGATTTTACAATTGTGGAACCAACTTACCTGCTGTCTTGTTTGTAGTGATCCCAGTCTCTATGATCTTTTCCATTGCTGAAGTCTGAATAGGGCCTTTTCCTTGAGTCACTTTTCTTATAAGTATCTCCCTGATATCTGTCCTTATGATGATCATGGTACTGACACAAATGTTTGTCAGAAGAATAACTGTCCCTGATACTATCATCATGGTTTGTATTCTCTTTTAGTCTTTCCACATCTGTTTAATAAAGCAGACAGAGGTTATAAGGAATTCTCATACACTATACTTTTTTTCTTCACCTAATTCAAACAGCACTTCTACCTGTCAGACTTAAAGCAACATGAAAATGGCACTATCATTTGACGGAAACAAGATCTAAATAAAGACAAATGCACTGATGTGAGTGAACTGAATGAGATCTCAGAAGTAGAAGGCGAGCAAGCTAGGAATGTAGATATGTAGGGCTGAGAAACTAAAACTTTTCAACCTTACAGACTAAATGTAGTGGATCAGTGTGGTCCATAATGAGAGGTGGGTAGAGACTAGATGCCTTTAAAAGGGCATTTTTAGACAGAACAATTGGAAGTTCCTCTTGAAGGAGAGCTAGCTCTAGCATGAACAGCAATTTTAAAGGTATACCTTGTTAATGAAAGATTTTTAGTGGTATTCCTGACTTAGTTTCAGCTGGGATGGAATTGTTTTCTTCAGAGTGTCTGGTATGATGCTATGTTTTGGGTTTTTTGGGAGAAAAACAATGTTGATAACACACTGATGTTTTATTTGTTGTTTAGCAGTGTTGTACTGAGGCAAGGCCATTCCAGTTTTTCAGTGAAGGGCTGGGGGGGGAGGGATATTCCATATATATTAGCACATCCTACAACATCAAGTGGAAAGAGTTTTGAAGGTGGTGGGAATTGATCTGTCTCTCTTCTGCTGCTTGGAGGCTAGCTGGGCATCAGTTGGGAGGTGGTGAGCAGTTGCTTGTGCATCACTTGTTATAGACATTTATATATATTGTCATAACTATTATCTTTTTCCTTTTTCTTAGTAAATAGTTTTATCTCAATCTATGACTTCTACTTTGTGGGTTTTTTTCCAATTCTCTCCCCTATCCCATTCCACTGGGAAGGGGGAGAGTGAGTGACTGTGCTGCTGAGCCACCTGCTGGGTTAAACCACAACAATTCCTAAAACACATAATGTTCCTTTTAAATTCATGATAACATACACAAGGTTTTAGATAACATGATATAACAGTAAGTATTACAAGCGTGGGAGCATAGAAAAGCTGTTATTGTCAACAGTAGAAGACATCTCGTATTCCCTGAAGCTATTGTGACATTGCAACTGCTACAAATATGTACAGAGCCTCCCAGGAGTTTACAAGTTTTGAGGAGGCCTTTCTCCCTGCTCAAAAGTAAGTAGATAAAATTATTGAAGTTTTTATTTTTTAAGGTGGTTGTATGGGAACTGCTGAGTCACGGCCTGAACCTCTGATTGATCACCTGAGGTGAGCCTTGAGTCAGCCAGAGGAGCACAGGTGAAGGCAATTCACCTGTGCTGCCGGAAGGGGGGGGGAGCCAGGCTCCACCCCTCCTGGACCTATTTAAGAGCTGGCTACCAGAGGGGAAGGATCTCTTCTGGAGAGCCTCTCTTTTGGTATCTTCTGGTGAGCTCAACCCAAGGGTAAGCTCTTCCACTTATTCTCTTTTTGTGATCATTGTCTGTTTTGCCTTACTCTCTTGATTATATTGCAATTATAACATCTTGGTTATACAGTGGTCAAATAACTTGATACTAAAATCAGTAAGTACCGGGTTCAATCTGTGCTCACTTCAAATTCATCAGCAAACTAGTGAAGTTATGTCAAGTCATCCTATCTCTATTTATATCCAGCAGTACATGAGTTTTAGGCGACATTTTAAAAACTTATTTCATTTTAAATCCCTCATTTAAGGTACACAGCACAATAATATACTTTAAGATTTCTTACTTGGATTTCTTATTGCTTGTGTGTTCACATTAGCAGCAATGTTCTGGTCATTGTGTTGCTGAAAGAGACAAGTACAAAAACTGCTATTGATAAATCCAAAAGTTGGATCTGAGTTCTTGAGAAAATATCCTAACAAAATAGACTAGTTTACAACAAACAGAAAAATACACTTCAAGTAATAATTTTGTTATTGTTCCTAGTAAACTACCAAACTGATAATCTAATAAGTTATAATAATTAGAATATATATTTGTATATTTGGAGAGAGTGAAAGTATTACCTGAAATTCTTGGCGTTTTTTGATTGCATGTTTATATAGTTTGTGCAACTTTCTGGCATCAAATTCTGTAAACTTAGAGACAAAAATCCACAAGTTTCTGAGGATAAAGAAAGAGAGGTTATAATACTTCCATACATTAGTTTTTCTTGTATCATACAAGAGAACATGAACTTAAACAAAATTATTTCAACAGTAATTGAGTAAACTGAAATAATTTTAAAGTCTGTTATACAGAATATTAGCTTCACAGCAAATGTTATTTAGCTGTATTTAAAACAATTGAAAAATGAATTCCTTTAGTAATTTATCATTTTTAATGTTTATCAGAATGACTTCAAAATGCACAGCATGAAAAGTAGTATTAATGACAATTCTATTAACAGAGTATGTGCCTAAAAATAGTTTTCAATTTGCTGTGAAAGCATTCTGAAATATTATTTGAAATATGTCAGAAAACTTAAGTATTTACTATCCAGTAATGATTTTCCAAACTTGAAATCTCTTGTAGTGCAAGAGATTTGACCTACATGCCTTATTTTCTACAAATATCAAACAGGATTTTTCTGAGTAAATCCCTGAGTACATCACAATAAATAGTTTTTATGAAGTCATAGGTAATACATGATTACATTTTAGACTATCTTTTTAAAAAATAAAGGAATCTGCGATTCAAATTCATTCCAACTTCAACTCACAAATTTAATAAAGGCCTATTTTTAGCACAAATAAAAAACCCTCGAAGTTGAAACAGTCAGGTTCTTTAACAATAAGAACGCTTTTCCACTAAACATTACATACATTCTACATACACTTATTTTGTTTCTTTTCTTTCAAGAAGTAAGATGACTCTGCTACTGGACAAAATGTATTGCTATACAAATATATAAATGAGAATCCATTAAAAGCTGGGACCATTTATAATCATTTTCTTTAAAGTATTTATTTAAAACAGCAGAAAAATACAAGAAAGGCAATAAGAAACAAGATAAATAATTAAAAATATTCTGCTTAATAGAAGCTATTATGGATTTTCTTTTTTTCAAGGAAAATCATGAAGAATAACTTACTTTCTCCACTGTTTAACTTGTTCAGGATTTGTGTACTCCTTTAAACATTCAGTAATATGGTCCCCAATTTTGATTAGGCACTGTCTCGTATGTTCCAGCTGTTCCCTTTCAGAAAGGCCTTTCTCTGGTCGATCCAGTTGTTTCAATGCTGCTTTAACAGGCCTCATTCTTTCTTTGCACTGTAAAATGGAAAAGAAGGAATACATTAATTCAAAGGGGAAAAAAACCCAATAATTTTATAACATGAATCACAATTACTGTGCTATTTATACAGGCAAAGACAGTACTGTTATAAGCCAAATGGTAAAGACAACTACTCACAGCTCATTAAATTTAGTTTTACAAGCATTTTCATTTGGAACAAAATAATTAAAACCAATTAATTAAAACTTGCTACTATATGAAAGCATTAGATTTTTATGGCATCTGACATGGAAGTGCATGTGAAGCAAAGCTGTGTCACTGAATTCATCCATATGAAAAAAATGACAGCCACTGACATTCATCAACACTTGCTGAACACTTATGGAGACCAAATAGTGGATGTGAGCACAGTGAGGAGTGAGTGGTGTGTTTCAGCAGTGGCAACAGTGATGTAAAAGACAAGCCATGTTCTGGACAGCCATGCACAGCTGTCACACCACAAAATGTAGATTGTCTTGATCAGCTCGTTTGCATGAATCAGCAGATTATGACCAGAGAACAAACTGTGTACAGAGCTGAATATCGACTTCAGTGTGTTGGAAGCAATAGTGGCAATGTTGCAATATCATAAACTTTACTCCAGGTGGGTCCCACCACTACGAGCTGGAGTCAAAATGGCAGTCCACAGAGTGCCAACATGTGAATTCCCCTGGGGAGACCTCACTGCAGCCTTCCTGTACTTGAAGGGAGCTTACAAGCAGTAGGGGGACCAACTTTTTAAATGGTCTGATAATGACAGGACAAAGGGGAATGGTTTCAAACTAAAAGAGGGGAGATTTAGGTTAGATGTTAAGAAGAAAAACCTTATTTAGGATGGCAAAGCACTGGAACAGATTTGCTCAGAGAAATTGTGGATGCCTCATCCCGGGAGGCATTCAAGGCCGGGTTGGATAGGTTCCTGGGCAGCCTGGTCTAGTGGTTGGCAACTCTGCCCATGGCAGGGGGGTTGGAACTAGATGATCTTTAAGGTCCCCTCCAGCCTAAGCCATTCTATGATATGATTCTATAACTATGTATGGGCATCAAATGCTTTTCAGTCACCTATCCACGCAAGATATAATGGAAATAATGGATGATTAGCTTATGTTTAAATTAAAAAAACTAAACAATATAACAACAACAAAAAAAACATGTATGTAAACTGGTCAGTATCACACTGATGAGAACAGTTAATTTGCCTTTCACAGCCAATACTGCTGTAGATCCAGTAAACCCATCTGGCAGTAACAGAAAACTGTTTAAAACTGAATAATAGAAGTTCCACAGCAGAAAATTAGCTTTCCAAATACTCCAATCGACCTATAAAACTGTATAGATTAAGTGTACCTAACTTTTAGCTTACAATATTGATTATGTTGTGGTCTGTTTGGTATCGGAGAGATTACTCTGGCAAGATATTACTAAGGACTTTCAGATTTGTTCCTTCCTGTGTCTAACACACAGTCTTCAAGAGCTACTTTCTCTCATTCACTTACAAAGAGGAAAGGGGTATTTTGATAAGGCCAGAACTGAGAGACTACAGCAACTGTGTTTAAAATTTGTTTCTGTCCCTTAAGGAGCAGTATATATGTGAGTTATGCTTGATGATGTATCTTCACAGTCTGTATTTTAAAATTATTCTGCACACAGGCCAGTGGACAAATATCCTTCAATATACTGTATAAATACAATAAAACAAAACTGCTGGCCTGAAAACAAAACATACTTTAGTATAGTGTAGATGCCTCTCCATCATTCTGAGATTTTACTGACAATAGATATCAGTGTTGTAATGCCTAATAGCAGAATCAAGGACATCAGAAATTGTGTTCATTTAGAACATCAAATGTAAACACTAAATTATCAACAAGGGACTTACCACACTGAATGTCTTCTGATCCAGTTCTTCAGATTCATCAGATATAGGAACTGGTTCACTAATTGCAGTAATATGAACTGGAATATCCAATAATGGAACTTTTTTATTTTTTTCTTTATATTCAGATTTCATTTCATTTACCTAAGAACAAACATGAAAACATCTGATCAACAAACCTTATTTTTTGGCTAGAATTATACTGTAATTAGGCAATCACCATAATTATGACATTTTCTCCAGTAATAACAAGAAAAGAACGTATTCTGACATTCAATTATGGTACATTTTATTTTCTCTCTGAGGGATGGAGAATGAGAATGGAAAAGTTATGAATTTCATACACAACTTCCATTCGCAAGCTATAATTACCCCTTTAAAGATGTAATTTCCCATTTTTTTTTTTGTCTGTCTTTGTATTTGCAAGTGGTAAAAATAAAACTTCAAGTTATGCAAAAGATTTCAATCACAATTGTAAAGTAAGTGATACCTTCTAAACCCAAAATTGTTCACAAAACCTGGTGGCCTTTTTTAGTGTTATATAAGAAAAATAAACCTAGTTACCTTCTCTTCCTTTACTTCTTTTACTTTCTGTGTGAATTCTTTTACTTTGTTTTCTCTCTTTTCTTTAATATATTTTAATTCTTTCTTATCCTCTTTTTCTTTTTTCTCCCTTCTCAAATCCCTCTTATTTTCCTTTTCTTTTGTCTCTCTTTTTTCTCCAGCTTCCTTCTTTATACCAACATCTGGCTCATCTTTTTCTTCATTTTCTTTTTCTGCTTTTATTTTTTTATGTGGATATTTCACTGAAACAATCTCATCCTGAAATACACAAGCATATATTACATCAAACTGAGTTTCTAGCTATAAAAGTTTTGTAACCAACAGATTGAAATGTATTTTTTATTATGCATGTGATTTCTTTAGACTTCAGTTTAATACCTATCAAATAGAGCTAGATGCAGTTGCAAACAAAAATGAGGACTAGTCATTCATTTCCATGCTCAAGTCTTTAAAGAACACTGAAACTGTGTGATGTCACTTGTAATTGAGCTTCTTTCTTGTGGAGTTTGTTGTGAGCCTATGGTACTAGTGAGCATTTCCATTTATTTTGATTATTTTTTCTGCTGTGATAATCTTACTAAGCCTAACCTCTGTATACTTATTGATTGTACACCGACAAACAACTGAATGATCTTTATCATATGCAAGATGTTTACCTCATTATCCTCGTCAGATTTTTCTGAGGGTGGTGATGAGGAGTCATTCTTTATTTCTTTTGTTTTTGCAGTCTTTATTGCTTTATTCTTCTTACTTCTTGTTTTTTTCCTCTTTGAATTGCCCTGAATGTAAATCAGTACCTTTATTATGTCAACTGACAAGTGTCTGCATCACAGTTGCAGAAAGAACTTGTTTTTATGTTAAATAAAGCATTCATCTTATAGCGCTAATGACCACCACTTTTCTCAGGACTAGAGACTGAGTTTAGTGTAATAAGAGAATATATAAAAATAAGAGGCAATAAAACAATATTAAATCTGTAATTCATTCCTCAAATTAGTCTCATATTAATGTGGTAAGCGATGCAGAGAAAATTCTGCAAAGAAAAGTAGAACTAAGGACAAAAAAAATCTATTGATGTGCCGGTATAAGTGTGTCTGTCTCACTACTGAATGTCAAGCTTTACTTACTGCACCAGCAAGTCTCTGCACTTCCTTTCTTGCAAGGTCTTTATTCAGTAATTTAATGAGGTAGTCTGCACGAGTCTGTAATTGCTTAGCTTGGGGTTTCTTATCTGGATCATCAGGTAAAATCTAAAGGGAGAGCAATGGTAGTATCAACTATGAGTACACACTACCAAATCTAGAAGTTGCTAGACTGGAGCTCTGGGAACAGGAAAAGCTGCATTAAGAAAGGAGGAAAAAAAAAAAAGGTAGCAAATGAATCCATTCCAACTATACCTGGCAAACATGATAGCATGCTTGAACGAACAGATAATTTTCTTCTAACGCACAAGTAATATAGAATCTTGGAAATGGCCTCACAGAATTTCCAGTAAACTGAAGAAACTAGTCTTAAATTTGTTTTCACTTTCATAATTTACCTAAGAAATTCAGAACTCCTGTACAGTTATCTATTTCTGCCTTGTGCTTCTTCTGAATGTAGAACTCATTACCACAGCATATTTCAGAAGCCAAAAATATAAATGAGTGGTTTTGATATAGGTTGGTTTGTTTAGCAATAGGGATTAGTACATCAGTTTAAGAACCAATATATTAGTTTAGCATAAGTGATAGCTTTGAAACTTTCCATTTTCACTTCAGTGGGTGAACAGTCTTGTTTTTCCTCAATAATTTTGCACTGGAGTCACAATAGAATATTTTTATCTTTTTCCTCACAATGTGCAAGGACATTTTCCTTGGGTTCCACATACATAGTTTTTAAGAACTGGCTCACTATGGCCTAATAAGCAATGGAAATCTTCCAAACTGGAGAAAAGTGAAGAAAGTGAGTCAAAGGTTTCAGTGATGAAGCTGATGGTTAAAAAAAGGGGAAGAAGTAGGTGAGCACTCGACCACCCTAGGTACCACTGAGCATGCTCAAAGGGACATTAGCACATATCTATGAGACCATGAAAAAGAGTGAATATGTATGCCAATGTACTGCATATGTATATCTTAATTGTTTAAATGTAGAACCTGAGCTCTGAGAGAGCATGCTTGCTTGTCAAGTTGCCCAGTGCGCATCATGAGGAATAAAGGAATGCTGCTAACCCTGCATTGGAGTTAGTTTTCTTCCTGGATTTCAGATGATATTTTTATAAAACAGGAAAAATAATAGAAGGCACAGGTAGGAAATCATTAAACCATGGCCCATCATATCCCAAAGCTACAGGTTGTTGGCAATGTCACCAAGTTTGCTTCACTCCAGTCTTTCCCTAAATATATGTTTCTCATTACTTCTAGACAGCCATTATAATACTAGTAGTATGATGAGTACAGCTATTCTAAATGTTGAGAATTAAAGGCAGTTTCAAGTAAAGTAACTAGGGACAGAAAAAAAAGGAGGGGTGAAAAAAACAAACATAACCCCTCCCCCCCAAAAGCGTTCCTTACAAAAGCTCAAAAATAACATAACTAGAGCATCTAAAATAGGGAAACAGATAAAAGAGAATTCAAGTGATAGAGATTCAAATGTATAGAAATAATATAACATTGTAAGAAGGTATAATTCAAATGAATACACAAGATCTTGAAATCTAATAATTTACCACAAGAGTACAAAAGAGTACAACTGTCCTAACTTGTGTGAAATTTAATCTATCATAAAATAAGTTATTTCAGTAACCGATCTTATTGGCATTATTATTTAAACAAGCAAAAAGTCCTCAGTGAAATTTTGTGGATGACATACCTTCTGTGTCAAACTGAGATCAGGATCCATTTTTATCATTTCCCAACTTCCATAACCATATTCATAGATACCTATTAACAGATTGGAATCATCTTCTTTACCCCAATCTATATCAAAATGAGCTGCTTTGGTGTGGTATGGGATGACATATCTAGTAGAAACAAATTAGAAACATAAATAAGCCATCTTTGCAAACTTAGCAAGGGAGAAGGGAATTCACTAAGAATAGTAAAAATAAAAAGTTTCATCTTGGTATTTTAGGTTAGTAATCCAGATAACTATAATCAGATTTTCTTACAGTTTCTATAAAATATTTATTGAAATATTGAAAATATTTCAATATTATATCTGTGACCATGGACTGAGTCAGAATTGGCTAACAATGAAGACAAGCTTCAAATATCACTCTAGTGTAACTGCTAACTGCATAAGCATAGTCTAGGGACTGTGATATGCAAGGTAGCATGCTGAAAAGTTCAGACGGCTGAAACTACCACCAAGGATTACTGTCTGTTCCACTTTGACAGATATTGCTTTCCATCAGGCAGAGGTAACAGAAAGGCCTCAACAAGCCTAATTTCAAGTCTGGAGTAATTAGTTGTAACTGAATTCAGTCTCCAATGAACATGTTTCAGAAGCCAAAGCAAATACTGGCTTCTAAGGACAGGGAAGAAAGAATAAACAAAGGATGTGGAGCAGATTATGCTGTCATTTCTTACAGGGAATGAAGAGACACTGGTGTCCTAGTGTGCTTAGAGTCTGGACTGGTTAAACATACGCGTATAAGCCTTGAATAATTTTCTAGATTATGGTTTTCTTTAGGAGGAAAAAAAATACCTTTTCCTTTCTTCTGGATCTGAAGGAATGGATTTATGCAATGGTGCCAACTCTTCTTCGTGAGAAATGACTAGCTTTGCATTCACCTGCACTCCTGATATTCGGAATGTTGGGCCTTTAACTTTCCCAAATCTACCACCTTAAAATAAAGGATCGAATTATTAAAATATCCAGACTTTATGTGAATGTCATAGACAAGTGTCAAGAAAATAAACCCCACAGACTTATGCTATAGCAACAGACATTCAATTATAACAAATAACTTTTTCTTAACTAAACATTCTAATCTAAACTTCAGAATCTCAAGGTCTTCCAAATAATAGCAGATTACTTTCAAATTTCATGATAAAAACAAAAATGTGCTGCATTCTACTGTGACAATGCATACAGGGAAGGGGGAAAAAAAGCTGTGGATGTTTTTTTTTTTCTTTTTAAAATTTCACCAAATATACTAACATTTTTATTTCACTTATCCCCCAAGAAATACAGTTATAACCAGAGTGCAAGAAGAATTCAGACTCTTTACATTTTTACTCCTCTCCCCGATCCATAAATACAAATTACCTGTTCTTCCTTGGCCAAAGTCATTATCATTTAAAGCCTTAATGCATCCATTATGTACAAGTTCTCCCAGACGTCTAAGGTCTGTTTCAGATTTATCAACTAGCTCAGCATCTCTAGCTATAGCATCTAACCTGTAAGAAAAGAAGTACAATTTCAGAGCTCTAAAACATTAGTTTTAGTAGATCCCCCCCAAACCTTCTCTTCCCCAGGCTAAACAGTCTCAGCTTTCTCAGTCTCTCTTTGAAAGAGAAATGCTCCAGTCCCTCGATCATCTTGGTGACCCCTTTTTTGTTGGACTCTCTCAGTAGCTCCATATCTCCCTTGTTCTGAGGATCCTAGAGCTGGACACTGCTCACCAATGCTGAGTAGAGGGAAAGGATCACCTCTCTTGACCTGCCGGTGATACTTTGCCTAATGCAGCCATGATACCATTAGACTTCTGTGTGACAAGGGCCCATTACTGGCTCATACTCAGCTTGGTGTCCACCAGGGTCTTTTCTACAAGGCTGCTTTCCAGCTGAGTGGCTCCCCCAGCATGCAGTGGTGTCTAGGATTGTTCTCCCTCAGGTGCGTGACTTTGCACTTCCCTTTCTTGAACTGCATGAGGATCCTGTCAGCCCATCTCTCCAGACTTTCCCAGTCTCTCTGGATGGCAGCATCACTCTCTGGTATATCCACCACTCCTTCCAATTTTATGTCATCTGATGATGTGCTGAGGGCACACTTTGCCCCAATGTCCAGATTCATTAATGAAATTGTCTAACAGGACTGGACCCAGTATTGACTCCTGGGGTACACCACTAGTTACTACTGACCACTACCCTCTGGCCCTGGCCATTCAGCCAGGTTTCAAACCACTTCACTGTCAGCCCATCCAGTGATGGTCACTTCAGCAGCTTGTCTATGAGGATCATGTGGGGGACAGTGTCAAGTGTTCTCCTCTCATCCATCAGGCCAGTCATTTCATCACAGAAGGTTATCAGGTTAGTCAAATATAACTATCCCTTGGTGAAACCATGTTGGCTACTCCTGATGACTTTCTTGTCCTTTGTGTGCCTGGAAATAGTTTCCAGGATTAGCTGTTCCATCACCTTTCCCATGCACAGAGGGGATGCTTACTGGCCAATAGTTCCCTGGGTCCTCCTTCTTTATAGAGTCATAGAATGGCTTGGGTTGGAAGGGACCTCAAGGATCATCAAGTTTCAACCGCCCTGCCACAGACAGGATTGCCAGCTGCTAGATCACATACTAGATCAGATTGCCCAGGGTCCCATCCAACCTGGCCTTAAACACCTCCAAGGACAGGGCATCCACCACCTCTCCAAGCAACCTGTTCCAGTGCCTCATCACTGCCTCAGTAAAAAACTTCCCCCAACACCTAATCTGTAGTTTAAAACCATTCCCCCTTGTCCTATCACTATCTACCACTGCAAAAAGTTGATTTTCCTCATGTTTATAAACTCCCTTTAAATAGTGGAAGGCCACAATGAGGTCTCTCCCCAGCCTTCTCTTTTCCAGGCTGAAAAAGCACAGTTCCTTCAGCCTATCTTCATAGGAGAGGTGCTCCAGCCCTTGGGTCCACATCTTTCCTGTGTTGGAGACCCCAGACTTGGGGCCTCATGAGTGCAGAGGAGGGGGAGACAATCACCTCCCTTGCCACCCCTCTTCTGATGAAACCCAGGATACCACTGGCCTTCCAGGCTGCAAGCACACACTGGTGGCTCATGTTAAGTTTTTCATCAACCAGGACCCCTAAGTCCTTCTCAGCAGGGCTACTCTCAAGGAGTTATCCCAGTTTGTATACATATCTGGGATTACTTCAACCCAAGTGCAAAACCTTGCGCTTTGCTTTGTTGAACCTCCTTGGAGTGAAACAAATGTCACTCCTGTCTTCAGGTACTTCTCCCAGTCATCATGATAGAGCAAAGATTATCAAGAGTGGCCCTGTAATGACATCTGCCAGTTCCTTCAGCACTGGTGGGTGCACCTCATCAGGGCCCACGGACATGCAAATTCTCAATTTGCTTAAGTATTCTCTGACCAGATCATCTCCCACTAAGGGTACATTTTCCTTCCTCCAGGTCTCTGGAACTTGGGATTCCTGAGGGTCAATCTTGCTGGTAATGACTGAGGCAAAGAAAGGCATTCAGTACCTCAACCTTTTCCCTATCCCATTTAACTAGGTTCCCAATCTCATTCAGCAATGGACCAAAATTTTCCCAAGTCTTCCTTTTGTCACCTATGTATTTATCAATTATTCCCTTCAGACTTTGAAATTAGAGAATTGATCATGTAAGTTAACATTCACCAACACTTGCTATGCTGTGTAAATTTTTGATCCATGCAGTTAAAAGCAGCTATAGAAAAGAATACACAAAATAAGATTCCAATTTGCTATGCAAATATAATCAGATAAGTTTACCTTTCAAGTGGGCCACCAAATTTCTTGTAACTCTTGATAAATCTAGTAATAGAAAATAATTCTGCAGTTAAAAATATATGCTTAACTATACTAGGTTTAAAATGTATTTGTAAAGTGTTAGTAAAATACTATATGGACAATGCAAAGACATAAGAACTAGAGAGACTAGGTCAGATTATTATATCAATTAAGCCACATTTAAATCCAGAGTTCTATTTGGCTTAATAACTGATGCAAACAATAGATGATAGAATTTATTTCAAAGGTTACTTTACTAGTTTCATGAGACAAAGGATTCAGCAACACAATGTGTCTAATCATAGAAATCATATGTGGATTTACAGCGAATAGACAATTCAGACATTGTGTTAGGCTTCATATAATAAAGAGGAGCAGTCTGTAATTTTGAGGTGATTTTAAGATTTAGGAAAACATAGTAACAAAGATAAAGGAATGTTGCTGCCCTCAGAAGAAATGCATAAGTAATTGAATGAGGGAAAGAAACTAGAAATATCCAGGAAGGAGAGGGAATGAAATTTTAAAAAAATTATACATATTTTTTAACTCAACAATCAAGAACCCAAGTTACTAGTGCAAGCAGGAGAATACCCCTTGACAAAAACAGCAAACTACTGTGTTGCCAGATAAAATGGAAAGGGAACAAGACTCTTAAAAAGTTATTCATACAATGAAAAATATTTTATAAGCATTGCAGTATTTTACAGAAACATTATAGAAGAAAATAGCATTTCACAAACCAAAGTAAAACAAAACAATTTCTCCTCCTTCAATCAAAATACGGTATTTTTAGCACTTTATATTGATGGGACCAGCTGTATAGATTCACTCATCACAATAGTGGTTTTTTCTTAGTTTTACAATGCATTATATAACAATAATTACAGTGGCAAGAAGTTTAAAAGAAAATTATTTTAGCCTTTTATAGGTATTTTCACAAAGATGTGTGTATCCTTTCTTCAACTAGTTTTTAGGTAAAATGATGGGAAGGTCACGTTTTTTTTAATAAAAGCATGCTCACTGAAACAATTGCTTTTAAAATCACTGTCTTCAGGGGATGCAGGAAGAATAACACATTAAATATTGGAAAAAAAAAAAAAATTCAACTCAATTTTATAGCACACCTAAATGGGTACAAACTACAAAAAGGAAAGCTTTAAATGCCTAGAATAAAAAATTTCAACTAAGGTCAAGAAAGATAAACTTGTTTTCCACATTTTCAAACTCAAGATGATAAAATAAATTGCTTTGTCCCATTAAGCACACACATCCCCACACATCTTACCGTCTAATCTCTGCATCACTAAATCCTTTAATGATTTCACGGGGAATAGTTCGTGGTCGTCCACGTTTTTTTGGTCGTTTTCTTTCTGAGATGGAATCACTATCAGATCCAGAATATCTTCTGCTCCTACTGCATCTCCCTTCATTTCCGTTAAAGCTGATCTGGAATTTCAGAGTAACTAGTTCAAAGCTATGTGACTAAAACATTTTATTTATGTGTTACCTAGAGCATAAAAAATATTTGGGGGGGAAAACACACAAAAACCACACAACACAAAAGTACAAGCCAAAACATCAGCAAGTAAGTATCAAAGAAAAAAATTAGTCAAAACCCAGAGATACCTGTTTTGCACAGTTTCTCATTCTTGGAAGCATATATATTTCTTCAAGTTCTTTTTGTCTTTCCTCTTCTTCTATTCGTCGCCACTGGACTTCTGGAATGATTTCTTCCCAGTTTCTTAGATTTTGTTCTGGTTCCAACTCAATGTCATCTTCATCCATATTGGAAAAGTTAGCTACCTTATGTTTTGGAACATAAGTATTTTCACCAAATAGATACATGATTTTATTTAAACAAGGACTCAGTAAATATCATTTTAGGAAAATAGTTTGGAATGGCATATTTTATTTATGTAAAAATTATGTATGCATATTAAATACTTCAGGAAGCAATATCTCTAATGAAAGTATTTTTCATATATGAAACATACGTTCCATGCAAGATAGCTGAATATAAAGATGAGGATCTTTTTTCTTTTAAAAGTTAATTAATATAGAAACACTATGAAATACCTTCTCAATAGCTGTGCAATTGTTGTTTAATTTCCTTCAAAGCAGGGCTAACTGCATTTGAATGCTCAAGTTAACATAAAATTCTATGTTATTATGTAGAACTAACCAAACATTAATAAACTGTGGAAACCACAGTATGTTGCAAATTAATAATCAGCAGGAAGGTGATTTAGTAATCTGATCTAAAGCAAAGTCCTTCCCTGCTTTAAATAAAAACAAACAAAATCACACACAAGCAAACAAAAACAATCACAAGATACAAACACACACTTCGGTCCCACTATAATATTTTATGTGTTATCCAGTTAAGCACTTCTGGTCATTCTCTGAAGCAATCAGCAGGCATGTTCTGCAGTGGAACATGGGATCGTGGTATGCGAGGGATGTCTGGAAATCAAGGAGACTCCAGGGTGAGGAGAGAGTCGCCAAGAGACCCTACCCCTCATGAGAGTAGCTGAGGAGGCATGGGCAGGACCAGGAGCAGCAGCCTAACACATCCACACATAGAAAGGCAGCCCCCAGGAAGCACTAGCAACTAGCATAGGCAAACAGCATAGTATGACAATTTCCAGGGCAGTTTGCCCAGGAAGAGCAGCAGGCAGCCTGCTCACAGGCTCTCATCCCGATGGGAACGCAACATGGTGGGCTGCAAGCAATACAGGAAACTCTTGGGGTTCATCAATGATAACTTCCTGGTACAAATATTAAACGTACCAACCGGAGGTGAAGCAACACTGGACCTAGTGTTCATAAATGCAAAAATTAGAGAGGTTAAGATCAGAGACAGCAGGAGCTGTAGCGACCATGCCCTAGTAGAGTTCACGATCTTGAGGAATATGGGCCTGGCAAATAACAGTCAAGAGCCTGAACTTCAAAAGAGTTAATTTCCAGCTGTTTAAGGAATTATTGGATGAGATAGAAAATTGTCCTTAGGGACACAGGAAAGGAACAGAACTGGCAGCTCTTTAAGGACACCTTTCTGAGAACGCAAGAGCTCTTCATCCCCCAGCATAAGAAATCAAGCAGAGAAGGCAGGAAATTGGTATGGCTGAACAAGGACCTGCAGCCTGGGAAAAATACAGGGATGCCATCCAGATGTGCAGAGATAGGATCAGGAAAGCCAAGACGCACGTGTAACTGAACTTGGCAAGGGATGTAAAAAATAACAAAAAGGTATTCTATAAGTACATTAGTCAGAAGAGAAAGGCCAAAGAAAACATACCCCTCTGATAAATGAGAAGGGAAAACTTTCTACAACAGACACAGAGAAGGCTGAGGAACTCATTCTTCACTGGTAGTTGGATTTCCACATCTGCCATATCCCTGAACTAGTTCTAGGTGGAGGCTGGGGGAAAAAAAAAAATCCCTCCTACTGTAAGTGAAAAGCAAGTTCGAGACCACCTGATGAGACTGAATGTGTATGTGTTTAAGATGATCTGGATGAGGGGAGTGAGTGCACCCTCAGTCAGTTTGCACATAACACCAAGCTGTGAGGAAGCATCAATCTGACTGAGTGTAGGAAGGCCCTACAAAGGGATCTAGACAGGCTGGATAGCTGGGCTGAGGTAAATGGGATGAAGTTCAACAAGACAAAGTGTTGGGTCCTGCACTTTGGTCACAACAACCCCATGCAACACCTGGGAGTGTTGGTCAACACTTGGCTGAACATAAGACAGCAGTATGCCCAGGTAGTCAAAAAGGCCAATAGCATCCTGGCTTGTATCAGAAATAGTGCTACCAGCAGGACTAGGGAAGTGACTGTCCTCCTGTACATAACTCTGGTGAGGCTGCACCTTGTGTACCACATTCATTTTTGGGCTCCTCACTACAAGAAATAAATTGAGGCCCTGGAGTGCATCCAGAGAAGGGCAACAAAGCTGGTGAGGGGACTGGAGCACAAGTCTTACAAGGAGCAGCTGAGGGAACTGGGATAGTTTAGTCTGGAGGAGACCCAGGGGAGATTGTCTTGCTCTCTACAATTCCCTGAAAGGAGGTTGTGACAAGGTGGGGGTTGGCCTCTTCTCCCAGGTAACAGTGACAGCACAAGAGGGAATGGCCTCAAGTTGTGGGAGGAGAGAATCAGGTTGGATATTAGGAAAAACTTATTCTCCTAAAGAATGGTCAGGCACTGGAACAGGCTACCCAGGGAGGTGGTGGAGTCCCAGGAGATGTTTGAGAAATATGTAGAGGTGGTACTAAGGAACATGGTTTAGAAAGCAATATTGGTGGTAGGTAGACAGGTGGACTAGATGATCTTAAAGATCATTTTGTTGTCAGCAACTGCGAGACTGCGAGACCCCCCCGCGGGGTCTGATGTGTTAAGCTCCCTCCCTGCTCTAATGATTGATGTGTGGTGTGTGCCCTTAGGGGCGTAGACGAAGTAATTAGGCTATATAAGGTAGTGTATACGTGTAATAAATGCCATTTGCTGCTCATCATATTGGTGTCACCTCAGTAATTGGCCAAGCTGCGGTCTCCTGGGAAATCGGAACGGGCGCGTACTGCAACAAGTGGTGACCCCGACCGACGTGATTCCTGGGAGTGAGTCAGCTGTCTGCCAGAAGCAGGAACCCACTGCGGTAGCGGTAAATTCAAATCCGCGGAGTAGTGGAAGCCCGGGCACGGGGAGGAGGTGGCCATTACTCCTCGTCAGGTGGGAGGCTCGGGAATAGGAGCCAGGATTCCCCTAGGACGCTAGGGGGGAGACGCCAGAAGAGGCCAGGTGTAAGTTCGGCCGGAGGCATTATGGAAGCCGTCATAAAGGTGATTTTTCATGCATGCAAAATTTATTGCGGGAAAAATGTTCCTTCTAAGAAGGAGATTTCAGCGACACTCTCGTTGCTGGAGAAAGAGGGGCTATTATCATCCCCTTCTAACTTATATGATCCTGATAATTGGGATTCGTTTACTGCCGCGCTCTCACAGAGGGCAATGTTTACTCAGAAAGCAGCAGAGTTTAAGGTGTGGGGATTGATTTTAACAGCTCTTAGGAAAGCGAAAGAGGAGAAGATTGCAGGTGACCGAGCTAGGGAGCTGCTGGGGTTAGGGCCAGGGGGGGGTCTTGTCTCCCCTACAGATTCGCTGGAGGGCAAGATGGCGCTGACTCCTTCGGCCCCACCAGAAACAACGACCCTGGAGATAAAGAAGAACGAAGTGAAGCAGGAGCGATCATACCATAAAAAGGAGAACCCACCTCCGTACCCGGCTCGCAGCGTATATCCTTCACTTAAGCCCTGTAAAGATAACGGGGAAGGGGGGTCGGCGGAGGAAAGCGGTATAACT
Source organism: Centrocercus urophasianus (assembly GCF_019232065.1). Classification (NCBI taxonomy): domain Eukaryota; kingdom Metazoa; phylum Chordata; class Aves; order Galliformes; family Phasianidae; genus Centrocercus; species Centrocercus urophasianus. Next base: position 16,072 of record NW_024884753.1, on the reverse strand, counting down.
TCTAGCACAGTTGATAAGAGGGTCCTTGAGGAGGGAGAGATGTCTGGGGGAGCCGTGATACGACCTGTGGAATGCGACAGTGGGGGCGGGACTCACCTACTGCCCGATTCCGCTTGCTACGGCGGCCACCCCCCGAGGGGCGTGGATTGTCCCGCACAGCTTTGCTGTGGGGGGGGCGTTCCGACGGGGATGGCTCCGGGGTCCGCGGTCCCATATCGACAGCTTCATGGGGCCCGCCTACCCTCACTGATTGGGCTCGTGTGAGAGAAGACATACGGGCCGCAGATCCAGCAGGTACCACGCTTACTCTGCCGGTGGTGGTAAAACCAGAGGGTCCAGCTTGGACTCCTTTGGATTCCAAAGCGATTACTTGTCTTTCGGATTTAGTTAAAAGCAAAGGCCTGCGTTCCCCTGTCACTATGGCAGCAGTGGAAGCTCTTATGGCTTCTAGTCTTTTGCCATATGATGTGGTGAACCTTATGCATGTTATTCTTGATAAAGGCCCGTGCTTTAAGTGTGGGCAGCGTGGTCACTTCAAGGCGCAGTGCCCTGAGAAGACGGGGCAGGGTGGTTCACAGGGACCGGAGAGGCGGTGCCAATTGTGCGGCGGAGCTGGACATGTTGCACACCAATGTTGGAAGTTTGTCATAGTGCCGCAGGGAAACGAGGATGGGAGGGTGCCTTAGGCCCAGGGCCCCTCCCCCGGAACACCAAATGGGCCAGACAATGCAACTCTGCCTACCCAAGATCGGGGTCCCGTACCTCAGTGAGCCCCTCGCCCCTCGCGTTAACCATGGGAATGGGGGAGCGCCTCTTGGGCAGGATTATGCTTACTTGTGCGGGGAGCATGCTTTCTTGCAGGTCCACTGAGGAAGAGAACACCGCAAATATGCCCTCAGCTATGACTATTAACATCTCGTCCATCGGCATCCCCCTTCACCGCCCCCTCGGATTCAGCTTTGCATAAACAAGTAGAAGACTGCGCTGAACTGTCTGCACTTTTATCTTGCAAAACGGCTCAAGTGCAGGAATCCAAGGTCGCTGAAACTTCTCAGCCGTATCCAGGACAACCACTGTATCCTTCTCTGTGTAACCTAACACCACCTGTGGGGGCAGGGGGAAAAGTGAGCTGGGATGGGACACTTGCTGTCTCCTCTCAGGAGGTGGAATGCAGTAACACCCAGGGGGGTGGGGACTGCGGGCAAGGCTCGGGTATGGATTGGTCAAAAGTTAGAGAAGCGGTAGAAGAAAAAACAGCAGAGAGAAAGGGAAGCGATGTAGCTTACAGGTGCTCGGATGATAGTGTACGGCCAGCACTGTCCACTCTGACTGCACCTGAAGGTGTAGGTGGCGTCCGGCCGGCGCCCTCTGCTCAGGTTACACCCGATGGAGAAAGAAATAACGATAGTCTCCGGACCCGCTCTCTGCCACAGTGTTCAGACCCATTGACTCGACCCACACATCCTTTTACAAGATTGAGTGCGCATGCAACCAATCAGAAGCCTCTACAACAGTCAGTGCATGATCAAAGGGAGATGGGCACAGTGGGAGCGGTGCGGAGCTCGCAGCTTCCAGCTGTGACTGAACAGGATAGCGAAAGGAGAAAGGTGAATTTGCATTTGGAAGTTAAGAGAGATGCACTAACAGATTGTGGGAAGTTTAGATCTAGCCTGATAGAGGAAGGAAAAGTACTAGAGATCTTCCTGGTAGTAGGGAACGGTAACAGAGGCCTGGGAGGGGTATCCCTCAATCGGAAAGACATCACATGCCTGATAGATTGTGTAGAGAAACAGGGATTGAAATCACTCCTTGTTTTAAATGCATTAGAAATCCTGACAGTATTAGGCCTTCTCTTTCTGCATGTACCAAATCTGATGTGCATGGTGCTTAAGCCAGTGCAGTATACATTATGGGCATTAGAATGGGTCCCTTCAGGGGCAGGTGGCCAAATTGAGGCCTGGAGAACAAGCAATTCCATACAGCAGGTTTGTGAGAGCACTGCTCTCAAGGCTTGAGACATCTGCCTTGATACTGAACAGACGTTTCTTATTTTTGAGGTACTTTCCAACAGGTACCTGAGACAACGTTGGTATATATTGGGCATAGATAGTGCCACTAGAGCTATCAGCAATCACTCTAATCTCTAATCTCTCTGTCTATAACTTTACTAGTATTGTAGGGTTATTAGGGTAGGATTATTTTGCGAATCGGGATGTAACGGGGCAAGGCTTAACCGAGAGGACAATGGCATGTATAGGCGCAATACGGGGATTTCGGGGTGTACGCGGTTAGGGTCCTCTCGAGTTGTAGTATGCTTTTTTGAGCATGGAGAGGGGGAGATGTTGTCAGCAACTGCGAGACTGCGAGACCCCCCCGCGGGGTCTGATGTGTTAAGCTCCCTCCCTGCTCTAATGATTGATGTGTGGTGTGTGCCCTTAGGGGCGTAGACGAAGTAATTAGGCTATATAAGGTAGTGTATACGTGTAATAAATGCCATTTGCTGCTCATCATATTGGTGTCACCTCAGTAATTGGCCAAGCTGCGGTCTCCTGGGAAATCGGAACGGGCGCGTACTGCAACACATTTCCAACCTTAATGATTCTATGAAATCTATGGAACCCAATGACATGTATCCATGACGTATATCCCCAGATCCTGAGGGAACTGGCTGACATGGTTGTCAAACCACTCTGTCATATTTGAGAAGTCATTGCTCAGAGGTGAAGTTGCCAAGAGATTGGAAAAGGGAAACGTTACTCCCATTTTTAAAAAAGAGAGAAATAAAGACCCAGGGAACTAGAGGCCAGTGAGCCTCACTTCTGTGCCTGGGAAGATTGTGGAGCAGCTCTTCCTAGGAGACTTAGTAAAGCACATGCAAGACAAGGATATGATCCATGGCAGTCAGCACATCTTCACCAAGGGCAGTTCATACCTGACCAATCTGGTGGCCTTCCATGATGGAATGACAGCATTGATGGACAAAGGAAGGGCAACTGATGTAATCTACCTAGGCTACTGCAAGGTGTTTGACATAGTCCTACACCGTATTCTTATATCTAAATTGGAGAAATATGGATTTGAAGGTTGGACTGTTCAGTGAATAAGGAATTAGCTGGATGGTCACACTCAACAGACTGTGGTCAAGGGCTCGATGTCCAGGTGGAGGCCAGTGACAAGCAATGGCCCCTAGGGGACTAGAAGAGGGGAGATTTAGATTAAATATTAGGAGTAAATTATTCACTCAGAGGGTGGTGATTGAGTGAAACAGGTCGCTGAGAAAAGTAGTGGATGCCCCACTGGAGGTGTTCAAGGCTAGGTTGGATGGATTCCACAGTGGAAGGAAGGGATGCCATTCAGAGGGACCTCAACAGACTTGAAAGGTGGGCCTGGGTGAATCTAATGAGGTTCAACAAAGCAAAGTGCAAGGTTCTGCACTTGGGCCAGAGGAATCCCAGGCATATATACAGACTGGAAGGAGCAGTCCTTGAGAGCAGCCCTGCAGAGAAGGACCTGGGGGTCCTGGTGGATGAAAAACTTAACATGAGCCAGCAGTGTGCTCTTGCAGCTTGGAAAGCAAATGGTATCCTGGGCTCTATCAGAAGAGGGGTGGCCAGCAGGGACAGGGAGGTGATTGTCCCTCTCTAATCTGCCCTTGTGAAGCCCCATCTGGAGTACTGTGTCCAGGTCTGGAGCCCCCAGTACAAAAAAGACAGGGAGCTGTTGGAAAGGGTCCAGAGGAGGGCCACGAAGATGATCAGAGGGCTGGAGCACCTCCCCTACAAAGACAGGCTGAGGGAGCTGGGCTTGTTCAGCCTGGAGAAAAGAAGGCTGTGGGGTGACCTCATTGCAGCCTTTCAATACCTAAAGGGAGCCTACGAACAGGAGGGGAGTCAACACTTTGAAAGGGTAGATAACAGCAGGACAAGGGGAAATGTTTGAAGTTGAGGGAGGGAAGATTTAGGTTGGATGTCAGGGGGAAGTTCTTTACAGAGAGAGGTGAGGTGCTGGAACAGCTGCCCAGAGAGGTTGTGGATGCCCTGTCCCTGGAGGTGTTCAAGGCCAGGTTGGATGGGGCCCTGGGCAGCCTGGTCTAGTATTAAATGGGGAGGTTGGTGGCTCTGCATGTGGCAGGGGAGTTAGAGCTTCATGATCCTTGAGGTCCCTTCCAACCCTGGCCATTCTGTGATTCTGTGATTCCTGAGCAGCCTGATCTAGTGGGTGGCAAACCTGTTCACAGCAGGGAGGTTGGAACTAGATGATCTTTCAAGTCCCTTCCAACCCAAGATATTCTATGATTCTTTGATCTGGCATTCAAGTTTGAATGGAATTTAACTTGAAATTTCTAAAAGGTCATCAACAAAGGAATCCAAACTTCATTCTGTTTTCAGAAGCACTACAGTTGTTTAACAATGTAAACTATTAAATGAATAACAGCCCTACCCAGTATTCTAATAATTAAATCAAAGACTAATGTATATGTAAATCTCTTTTGTGTTTTGTTAGTAGAACACATTATGTATTTTTATGAGGGCTGCTCCAAAAGTAATGCCTCCTATTTCATTATGTTGGCCCACGATATCATAGGCAGATGCTGGTAGTATGGCAGTAGAGGTTGAACCTTCTCACCAATACCCGCGGTGTCTGACATGGAAGTGCCTATGAAGCAAAGGTGTGTCACTGAATTCCTCCACGTGGAATAAATAGCACACATTGACATTCATTGATGCTTGCTGAACATTGACGGAGACCAAATAGTGGATGTAAGCACGGTGAGACGGAGGGTGGTGTGTTTCAGTAGTGATAACAGCAACAGTGGGTCACCCCCTATCATGCAGATATTATTTTTTTTCCCATTGCTGGTGAAAATGCATGCCTAATTGGTGGTGACTATGTTGAAAAATAGCATTTTGTAGCTGAGAATTGTGCTCTTTTGCTTTTGTTGTAATTTGCATGAAAATAAATAGGAGGCATTACTTTTGGAGCAATCGACATAGGTGTTTGCACTGGTGGTAACTACCCATATAGGTGAAAAAACATTCTATTTAACAGAGTTGACTTATTGTGGCATTTGTTTCACAGGAATAAATAAAGGTAAATAACAATAATAATTAACATTCATACAGAAAAAAGTATAATTATGGGAGGATGAAAGGAACAGAGCAATACCTTGAACTGTGAAAGTAACTCATCTCCTACAGTTAATGGGCCTGACTCATTTTCTCGAGTTTCAGCCCTCTTCAGGATTTCATCTATATCCATCTCCTGAAACAGAAGTTGTTTCTCTTTACAACAAAGTACTTAACACAGTTTTGGTTTGTACATATGTATTGTTCCATTTACCTGAGGCTCCTCTTCCTCCCCTTCAGGTTCTTTAAAAAGTTCCTCAGCACCAAACTTCAAAATTGCTGATAACTCTTCCTTATTAAAAGGTGTTGAGCTGAAATACAGAAAGTTTCAGAAAAAAACAGGTTCTTAGAGATTTTTTTCAAATTACTATAATCATGATACTATTATCATGAGTCAATTGAGCTTTCTACTGATTGTTAAATATAAGCTATATTTAATATGCACATCAGATGCTTCAAAAGTACTGTCTCCTATTTATTTCTAAGGAAACTACAGCAACAAAGAGCACAATAACACTATTTAATAGATGACATTCTCAGCTACAAAATGCTAGTGTTTAACTTAGCCACCACCATTAGCTGTACATTCTTGCTAGAGATGAACAAGAGTCCACATCCCATGCTCATAAAAATCTGCACCAGCGGAGATGACTCACTGTTTTACAGCTGCTATGATGGCATAATCGCTAAGAAAATGTTGTCCACACAGTCCATCTTTCATCGGTCTAAATAGATGCAAGTGAGAAGGTGCCAAACGTGGACTATACTGTGAGTGTCGTTAGCAGTGTGGTTCAGGGTCTTCAAACTGGTGTGGGGCCCAATGTTACAGCAAGAGTGGTGTTGGTCTCTCCTTACAGGTGTCAGGTGACAGGATGAAGGGAAATGCTCTCAAGTTGTGCCAGGGGAGGTTTAGGTTGGATATCAGGAAAAACTTATTTACAGAAAGGGTGGTTAAGCATGGGAATAGGCTCCCCAGGGAGGTGGTTGAATCACCATCCTGAATGTGTTTAAAAACAGTTTGGATGTGGTGCTCAGGGACATGATTTAGTGGAGGGTTGTTAGGGTAGTATGGTCAGGTTGTGGTTGGACTTGATCACAGAATTCTAGAATCATAGAACGGCCTGGGTTGAAAGGGACAACAATGATCATCGAGTTTCAACCCCCCTGCTATGTGCAAGGTCACCAACCAGCAGACCAGGCTACCCAGAGCCACATCCAGCCTGGCCTTGAATGCCTCCAGGGATGGGGCATCCACAGCCTCCTTGGGCAACCTGTTCCAGTGGGTCACCACCCTCTGTGTGAAAAACTTTCTCCTAATATCTAACCTCAACCTCCCCTGTCTCAGTTTAAAACCATTCCCCCTTGTCCTATCACTATCTACCCTCGTAAACAGCCATTCCTCCTCATGTTTATATGCTCCCTTCAAGTATTGGAAGGCCACAATGAGGTCTCCCAGAGACTTCTCTTCTCCAAGCTAAACAAGCCCAGTTCCCTCAACCTTTCTTCATAGGAGAGGTGCTCCAGCCCTCTGATCATCTCAGTGGCCCTCCTCTGGACCCACTCCAAAAGCTCCATCTTTCTTGCACTGGGGACCCCAGGCCTGGATGCAGTACTCCAGATGGGGCCACACAAGAGCTGAGTAGAGGGGGACAATCACTTCCCTCTCCTTGCTGGCCACTCCTTTTTTAATGCAGCCCAGAACACAGTTGGCCCTCGTCCACCAGGACGTCCACCAGAACCAGTGGTGGAGTTGCCGTCCCTGGCAGTGTTCAAGAGGCGCCTGGATGAGGAGCTACAAGATATGGTTTAGTAGATTGTGGTACTAATAGGAATGGGAGGGTGGTTGGACTAGATGATCTTGCAGGTTGTTTCCAACCTTGCGATTCTGTGATTCTGTGACCCCCAAGTCCTTCTCCACAGGGCTGCTCTCAAAGAGATCTTCCCCAGTTTGTATAAATACCTGGGATTGCCTCCACCCAAGTGCAGCACCCTGCACTTGGCCTTATTGAACCTCATTAGGTTTTCATGGGCCTACTTCTCGAATCACCTCTTTGTCTTGTGTGTGCCTTAACATAGCTTCTAGGAGGATCTGCCCCATGATCTTCCCAGGCACAGAGGTGAGGCTCACCAGCCTGTTCCCTGGGTCTTCCTTTCTCCCTTTCTTAAAAATGGGAGTAACGTTTCCCTTTTTCCAGTCACCACAGACTTCACCAGACAGCCATCATTTATCAAATGTGGTTGCTGAGCTGCTCTCCATCATATCAGCTATCTCTCTCAGAAGCCTAGGACGGATATCATCCAGCCCCATAGACTTATACACGTTCAGTTTCATGAGGAGGACTCAGACTTGTTCCACCATTACAGTGGGACAGAAACTACTCCCCACACCCTCATCTACAGGCTCATGGTCCTGGCATACATGGAATCCTGACCACCCATAAAGACTGAGGCAAAGCACTCAATGAATACCTCAGTTTTTTCTATGTCTGAGGAAACCAGCTCCCCATTACCTTTCATCAGAGGAGGAAAACTCTCCTTGGCCTGTCTCCTCCTGACTATATACCTGTAGAACCCCTTCTTGTTATCTTTCACATACCTCACCAAGTTCAGTTCCATCTGTGCTTTGGCTTTCCTAATCCTATCTCTACACACACGGACAAAAGCCCTGTATTCCTCTCAGGCTACACAAATGTCATGGTTTTATGATTTTTGGTTATCAGTATTCTACACCATAACATCACGTAATGCACTGGGGGGTTTGACTTGTGATGCTCAAGTTCCAAATGTTTGTCCGATGGAGAAGAACTACATTTCCCCAGGAGGCTTTGTGGTCAGCGAGGAGATATAACTCTGTGCAAGGTCACCTGATCCTTCTTCTTCGCCTGCTCTTCTTCGCCTGTGCTTCTCCGTCTGCGCTTCGCTGTCTGCTTTTCTCCATCTGCTCAACTGGACTGCACTTCTCACCTCAGCGTTGTGGTGAGGCCTATCTACCATTCAGACACACTCTCTCTCTCATATTTTGCTGATACTATATTTAGTAAATTAGTTTGTTCCACTTCAGATTATTGCTGCTGTTTTCAATTATTTTGGAGTCCCCTGTTTCCCTTTTCCGGAGGCGCAGATCCACAGATCCCTCCTCCGCGCTGGTCACGGAACTGGGCCGAACCAGCCCATAAACCATTGACATTTTTGGTGGAGAATGCGGGCAACAGTTGCTTTCTAGCTGTTTAGACTCTCAGCTCTCAGAGAGCTTCAGTGGGAAAGCTTATCTGTTTCACCGCTACTCTCTGAAAACGTGACCTTGAAAACTCCAGGCGGACTGCCAATATCCTAGGATATTTGTAAACCCTGAGCTTTGCTATCTTGCTTCTGTAAAAAAAAAAAAAAAAAAAAGCTTTCTTTTGTGAAACTGCCTTTTAAGGGACTGCATGCCACTGTTTCTTCTTTTCTAATGCTCAAAACATACTGGGCATTAATTAAGCTTGCCACCTTGCTCTATTGAGCAATAGGCATATACAATCAATTGAAAACATGGGTGGGTGGAAATATGGACCTGGCATGTTCATACAATGTGGCATACAATTCCAGAGACAGCTGCTAATTTTACAGGACTGGGGATTTTTAAGCAGGTTTCCAGTCTCTCCTTTCAATCTTTTATGCAGTTTTTGAATGATCACCTAATCGCATTGTTAATCTCCCTGAATGTATTGCTCATCATTTCACTCAGTATTAGTAATTATTATATTTTGAGGAAGTCCTCCCCAAAACCGGAGAATACTGAGTGGCAGGGAGTGTGGAGAGGTCTGGGAGAGACTTTAGACAAATGGAAATCTTCAGTGTCATGGAACTTCACTCCAGAACACCTGAAAGACCCTGAGAGCTTAAACAGCTATTTGAGACGGGAATGTTGCGGCTCAGGCAGATCTGAGGAGGCACAAATGACTTGGGGCTTGGCTAATGCTTATCGGGCCTTATTCAATAGCATCCTGGAGAGAGAGAGAGCTTGTGAAATTGAAAGGGAGAGTCTCAGGGAAACAGTTCAAAACGAGCGAGAGAGTCTCCTGCTCCAGAGAAAAGACCTCCGATCTGAGAGAGATGCCCTCCGAATTCAGAGAGACTCCCTGCAATCCAAACTCGACAATCTTCAATCTCAACAAGGCACCCTCCAATCTGAGCTAGATACATAATTGAACGAGACAGGCTCCAAGTTGAGCTGGAGGATGAGAGCATTAGAACTGACCAACCTGATCAACCACAGGAGGCACCACAATTGATGTCAGTTGCCCCTGTAAGAGGACGGAAAACGAAACGAATCTCAACTCAGTTAGAAGAGAAGAAAGAGGAAGAAAGAGGTCTAGAGGAGTGGCTCTGAAGTCTAAGAGAAGGTCCCCTGAGGTCCCCCCTGAGGTCTCCCCCTCCAAGGTCCAAGAGAAGCACCTCTGAGTCCAGGGGAGGGGCCCTCAGTAAGACCACGGTCACCAACGCCTACAAGGGCAACAAGAAGTCCTGGAAGAGCAAGAGGTGAGCAAGATATTGTTACCTTTGTTGATCGATCTCTGAAAATGAATGAAATTCGAAGTCTGAGAAAAGACTTCTCACGCCACCCAAATGAGCCTATTGCTACTTGGTTACTTCGATGCTGGGACAATGGGGCCAACAGTGTGTGGCTAGATAGTAGAAAAGCTCACCAACTGGGTGGCATTGCTAGGGACTCAGCCATTGACAGAGGTATTAGTACATGCTAGAACCAGGCCTTTACCCTCTGGAAGAGGATGTTGTTAGCTGTAAAAGAAAGATACCCCTTCAAAGACGATGTGATGCCTGAGAAGAAGAAATGGGCTGATATGGAAGAAGGCATCCGTTATTTGAGAGAATATACTGTGGTGGAAACGCTACATAGCCCTGATTTCATTCCTGATGAGCCAGACCAAGAGCATGAGCCTGAGAGAGTCAGGTGTACACCAAATATGTGGTGTACATTCACAAAGACTGCACCAGAAAGGTACGCCAGTACATTTGCAGCAATGTATGGCAGAGGGGAAAGAAGACCCCTTGTACATGAATTGGTTAATAAACTTAAAGACTTTGAGTTACATTTAAGCCGCCTACGAGCATGTGTTCCAGCCATTGCAAAGGTACCTGAAAAGCTGGACAGAATGGAGAACAAACAAGAAGATATCATACATAAACCATGCTAAAAGCATGGGTGGCGGAACATTTAAGCACTGGGAGAAGCATTTGGCAGAAGACACCTGGTTAGTCAACACCAGAGGATCAACCAGTCGAGATGGTCTGTCACGGAGTTGACCAGATCAATCTATGTCCGTGACAGGGGCGACAGGCCTTTGCCCTCCCCCCCCCCACCCCAGTCCCACAGAAATGGGAAGGAAGGAAGGGAGGAAAAGAGCAGCGGCAACAATCTATGGAGGAAAACTTATTTTACTATAATTTTGGAATACAAGATAACAAAATATAATACAATTTAATTGAAATTGAGATTAATAAATCAGACGAGATGAGAGAGAGAGTTCCTGGGACCGAGTCAAACCTGAAAAGCTTGGAACGGCTAGGAAAGCACCCTCCAGCACCCACTGCCAGGCAGCAAGAGAGCGTCCCCCCCACCCGGAAGGGCCAGATCCCGTGACTGCTGTAATGTACAGGGATAGGTACCTGGAATTGGGGCAGTGACACTTTAATGCCCCGTACACTACATGATGTTTTGATGTGGAATACTGAAACCATAAAAAAAAAAAACAAGACAAAAAACAAAAACATAGAACCATGACATTCCACCCCTTATTCTACATCGTTACATCATGCTTAAAATATATATACATATATACAAACAAACAAACAAAAAATGATTCCAATGCATTACACACACACGATTATATATATATATATACACATAGAATTAGTAACTGCACTCCCCCGGCATCAAGTTTCCTTGTGGTACACACTGAACATCCCCATTCTTCTGCATCACCCACCAAGTGGATCCTGGTCCCTGGGCAAAAACTGTACCATGGAGAGGTTTGCCCTTTCCAGAAGCTGGAAGAACCCAAACTGCCTTTCCTAGCATGTTCTTTACATGTACAACGGGGACTTTATCTCCCTCTACGGTATGTAGGGAACTGGACTGGTTAGGACCATCACGATTGATAGATCCTCTGGTATTGACCAACCAGGTGGCTTCAGCCAAATACTTCTCCCAGTGCTTAAATGTTCCACCACCCAGTGCTTTTAGCATCGTTTTTAACAATCCATTGTATCGTTCAATTTTAAGAGGCTGGTGCATGATAGGGAATATGGTAAATCCACTCAACGCCATGATCTTTGGCCCAAGTATTTACAAGAGAATTTTTGAAATGAGTCCCATTATCTGATTCAATTCTTTCCGGGGTGCCATGTCGCCACAGGACTTGTTTCTCGAGACCCAGTATGGTGTTTCGGGCGGTAGCATGGGGTACTGCATATGTTTCAAGCCACCCAGTGGTTGCCTCCACCATAGTAAGCACATAATGCTTACCATTGCGAGATCGTGGCAAGGTGATATAATCAACCTGCCATGCCTCCCCATATTTATACTTTTGCCATCGCCCTTCCTCCCAGAGAGGTTTCATCCTCTTGGCTTGTTTGATGATGGCATATGTTTCACAGTTATGAATAACCTGTGCAATGGCATCCATAGTTAAGTCCACCCCTCGGTCTCTAGCCCATTTGTATGTTGCATCTCTCCCTTGATGACCTGAGGTCTCATGGGCCCACCGAGCTAGAAATAATTCACCCTTGTTCTGCCAGTCCAGGTCTATTTGAGCCACCTCAATTCTGGCAGCTCGGTCTACCTGATGGTTATTTTGCTGTTCTTCAGTAGCCCTACTCTTGGGCACATGAGCATCTACATGACGCACCTTCACAACCATATTCTTTGTTCGGGCAGCAATGTCTTTCCACGGTTCAGCAGCCCAAATAGGTTTACCCCTTCTTTGCCAGTTACTTTGCTCCCACTGCTGTAACCACCCCCATAAGGCATTTGCCACCATCCATGAATCAGTGTAAAGATAGAGCATTGGCCACCTCTCCCGCTCAGCAACATCTAAGGCCAGTTGGACAGCCTTTACCTCTGCAAATTGGCTTGATTCTCCTTTCCCTTCAGTGGCCTCTGCAACTTGTCGTGTGGGGCTCCACACAGCAGATTTCCATCTGCAATGCTTTCCCACAATACGACACGATCCATCTGTGAACAGGGCATATTTCTTTTCGTTCTCCGGTAGTTCATTGAATCTGTCACACGCTGACATTAGTGTAGAGGCATATTTGTCCGGCGCTGTTGTCACGATTTTCTGCCATATCTCAGGCGTTGTCCTCACTCTTTCAGGGTCGCGGTTTTGTTGTGGGTGGTTAGGAACAAAGTCAGGGTCATACAACATTTCCACCACGCCTATTTCCCTCAAATACTGGATCCCCTTTTCAACTGTATCCCATTTTATCATCGCAATCTTCAAGCCATTTTTGAAGGGATACTTTTCCTTCACGCCTATTAACACTCGTTCCCAGGGGGAGGCAGCCTCATCTGAACATCGACTAATTCCTCTATCAATAGCTGGATCTCTGGCAATGGCGCCAAGTGGGCGAGCTTCATTACCATCCAGAGACAAGCTATGGGCCCCACTGTCCCAACAGCGAACCAACCAGGAAACAAGAGTTTCATTCGGGCGCCGTGTAAACTCCTTTCTTGAACCTTGGATTTCAGTCATCTTTAGAGGCCGGCGAGTAGTAATAGAGACTTCCTCTTCATCACTCTCTTCTGCACGTCTCTTAGTTTTCCCTTTTGCCTTTCGCGATGGTGGTGGTTCTGAGGAGGGCCCCTCGCCTGGATCTTCCTCCACCTCCTCCTCCTCTTCTTCTCTTTTTCGTTCAAGATGTGAAGACACTCGTTTCCATTTCTTGCCCTCCACAGGAGCAACCGGTATTGTTACTGGTGTCTCCTGTGATTGATTAGATTTGACTTGGGGATTTTCCCCTTTGGCTTGAACCTCAGCTCGGAAACTCTCTCTCTCCAGAATGGTATTATATAGGGCACGGTAAGCACAAGCCAAACCCCAAATAAGTTGTACCTCCTTAGATTTATGTAAGCCGCATCGTCCCTGACTCAAATACTGGCTTAGTTTCTCAGGATCCCACAGGTGTTCAAGAGTAAAATCCCATGACACTGCGGGTCCCCATGATTCTAAAACCTTTCCTAAACCTCTCCATATTCCCTGCCAGTCATCATTCTCTGGTTTTGGAGGAGACTCCTTATTACGAATGCTTAGGAATACATTCAGAAGAATTGATGACACGAACAACAACATGAGTATTAATTCAAGATTCGAAAAACGTTTAACAAACCGAAAAGAAAACCCGGAGACTGGTCTGAACATTGTGCTGTTTGTAAAATTAGCTATTCCATTTGGGATGTAGTTGTTTGTGAAATCAGCCATTCCTTCTGGGATGTAAATGTCAAAATTCAAATCATACCACATTGCAAGTAGGTAAAACATAGGTGTCTCCATCAGTGCCCTTAGGTAGCTATATACGGATGCAATTCCACAACGCCTAAGTGTGAGATGGATTATTGGCCAGTAGGTTGTGAGTAACACCATTGCTTTAAATCCTTTACCCAGCACCCCCACGATAACGAGTGGGTTCATCACTGGTGCTTGCTAAAAAGGGGTTAATGAATTGAAGCTAACAAGAGGAGGGAAAAAAAAAAGGAAGAAAAGGCACTACCGAGACTAAGTAGTGCTCAAAGTTTACAAATATCCCAGAACACTGGCAGTACGCCTAATCTTTCAAGGTCAGGTTTTCCAGCACAGAAACCTGAAATACTGATAACTCCCTAACGTAGCTCTCTAAGAGTAGAGAGAAAAAAAGATTCGTTCTAAAAGCTAAAAAGCAGCATGCCCCACGTTGGGCACCAAAAATCTGTCACGGAGTTGACCAGATCAATCTATGTCCGTGACAGGGGCGACAGGCCTTTGCCCTCCCCCCCCCACCCCAGTCCCACAAAAAATGGGAAGGAAGGAAGGGAAGAAAAGAGCAGCGGCAACAATCTATGGAGGAAAACTTATTTTACTATAATATTGGAATACAAGATAACAAAATATAATACAATTTAATTGAAATTGGGATTAATAAATCAGACAAGATGAGAGAGAGAGTTCCTGGGACCGATTCAAACCTGAAAAGCTTGGAACGGCTAGGAAAGCACCCTCCAGCACCCACTGCCAGGCAGCAAGAGAGCGCCCCCCCCACCCGGAAGGGCCAGATCCCGTGACTTCTGTAATGTACAGGGATAGGTACTTGGAATTGGGGCAGTGACACTTTAATGCCCCGTACACTACATGATGTTTTGATGTGGAATACTGAAACCATAAAAAAAAAAAGCAAGACAAAAAACAAAAACATAGAACCATGACATGGTCCTACCCAATCCAGCTCCCTACATATTGTAGAGGGAGATAAGGTCCCTGTAGTACATGTAAAGAACATGTTAGGAAAAGCAGTTTGGGTTTTTCCAGCTTCTGGGAAGGGCAAACCTCTTCGCAGAACTGTTTTTGCCCAGGGACCTGGGTCCACCTGGTGGGTGATGCAGAAAAACATGGATGTTCAGTGTGTACCACAAGGGAATTTGATGTTGGGGGAGTGCAGTCAGTAATTCCATGTGTTAAGCATGATGTAGTGATGTAGAATAAGGGGTGGAATGTCATGGTTTTATGATTTTTGGTTATCAGTACTCCACACCATAACATCACGTAATGCACTGGGGGGTTTGACTTGTGATGCTCAAGTTCCAAATGTTTGTCTGACGGAGAAGAACTACATTTCCCCAGGAGGCTTTGCGGTCGGCGAGGAGATATAACTCTGTGCAAGGTCACCTGATCCTTCTTCTTCGCCTGCTCTTCTTCGCCTGCGCTTCTCCTTCTGCTCTTCACTGTCTGCTTTTCTCCATCTGCTCAACTGGACTACACTTCTGACCTCAGCATTGTGGTGAGACCTATCCACCTTTCAGACACTCTCATTATATTTTGCTGATGCTATATTTAGTAAATTAGTTTGTTCCACCTCAGATTGTTGCCGCTGTTTTCAATTATTTTGGGGTCCTCTGTTTCCCTTTTCCAGAGGTGCGGATCCACGGATCCCTCCGCCCCGCTGGTCACGGAACCGGGCCAAAACAGCCTGTAAACCGTTGACAACAAACCTGTTTCCAATACCTGTACATTTCCCTCTTTTCCCTCAGTTTAAGATGATCTTAAGGTCTTTTCTAACCTGAGCAATTCTATGAGTCTTCTCTGGCTTGACTCTGGAAGTTCAAGCCTTCAGTTTTGTTAGCATCACAATGTGGTCATCAAAGTTGATAGTCTGTCAAGGTTACAGGAAATCCGGAAAGATCACTCATTTCCTATCCCAAAAGACAGTGCACATCACTTAACCGGCTGAGGGCTGCATCTTGAATTTTTTCTTCGAAGGGGAATTTGCATGTCACCACTCCATGAACTATCATTTTGACTCCAGCTCGTAGTAGTGAAACCGCGTTGCATCACTGATAATGATGTGACTCAGGCAACTGACACATTCGGCCTCATACTGGTTCAACAGGCCCTGACAAACTTTCATGCAGTGTTCTTTCTGTTCTTATGTGAGCATTAGTGGAACCCACCTGGAGTAAAGTTTATGATATTGCAACATTGCCACTATTGCTTCCAACACAATGAAGTAGAAATTCAGCTCTGTGCACATGTAGTGGAATTCCAAGGTCACATCCTGAACCAATGGGTGAGCTATGGGAGTACATAAGTGTCTGTCCAGGTGTGGCCTCACCAGTGCTGAGTACAGAGACAAAAACCAAGACAAAAACTGAGAGAGAGTGCCAGTGTGGCTGCTCCGATTATATGTCATGGGGG
>NW_024884752.1:0-46745 GCF_019232065.1 Centrocercus urophasianus | reverse complement strand
CCCCCCCCTCCCGACTCACGGACCGCCCCTAAAGCTGCGCCGGGTTTATCGCTCACATCGCTTCGTTCCTTTTATTGAAAACGAAAAACATAAAAGCGCTTTAAAAAAATGCCGTTTTTCCAGCAGGGTTTCATCGTACGCGGCGAGAAGAAAAAAGCAGCCGGACGCACAGCCGTGAGACAAGCGCAGAACGCCGCTCCTTCCCACGGCCCTAAAAGGTTTGATATAAAAACAATCCCCCAGAGCAATTAAATATAAAAATAAAGAGAACTCGGGTTGCAAACAACAGACAGTTGGTTTCAACGAGGCTTTCTGTCCTGAATTCCTCCCATAGGGACGCGTGGCACAGAGCAATGCCCTCTTCATCATCCCCCCTAAACCCACCCAGCAGCGGGTGGGCGCAGCTCAGCACGACTTCCGATCCCCATCGATTCAAAAAGGGGAAAAGGATTTCAGGACAAAAAAACAAACCAACCAGAAGAACAAAATTAGAAGCGATTCGCTTTCTCGCACTGCTTTCCTTTATTTGCGTTGAGCTCCACGGAGGTCGGCTCACTTGATTTTCCTCTCCAGCGCCAGGCTGTCGTGCAGCTTGGAGACCTCGGGCTCGTAGGCCTCCATCACCAGCATCCCGTTGGCATCGAAGAACTTGGCGATGGACCTGGTGAACTCAGCTTCTCTCTGCTGTTTGGTTTTCCCACTGATGAAGGTCAGCTTCAGGGTGTATTTGTCATCAAACCTGGGGGGAAAAAAACACAGATTTCAGAGTGTAATTCCATAGAATGGCCTGGGTTGCAGAGGAGCTCAATGCTCATCCAGTTCCAAGCCCTGCTGTGTGCAGGTCGCCAAGCAGCAGCCCAGGCTGCCCAGAGCCAC
The DNA here is from genome assembly GCF_019232065.1 of Centrocercus urophasianus. Lineage (NCBI taxonomy): Eukaryota > Metazoa > Chordata > Aves > Galliformes > Phasianidae > Centrocercus > Centrocercus urophasianus. The sequence goes on along the minus strand of NW_024884752.1, from coordinate 45,869 downwards.
ATCCAGCCTGGCCTTGAATGCCTGCAGGGATGGGGCATCCACAGCCTCCTTGGGCAACCTGTTCATGTTAAGGGATTGGGTTTTCCTTCCCCATTGACTAAGAAGTGAGATGTGAAGATTTGAGGCAAAGAACAGCTTGGTGCCGTCCCTCATTTCTTACTTACTGTGAAACGGATTGAAGAGTGCAAAAATAAGAGACAACTCTTTGGATCCTACAGAATCACGTGGGATCAAGCACAAAAAACACCACACTTTTGCCTCGTTTTGGTGGCATTTGGCCAAAGCTTTCCTGCCCTGTGATAAACGCAGGCAGAGCTCACGGTACCGTTTGAGGCTGGAGGAGAGCTGCCACACGTCATCAGGGTCCATCCCAGCCGGGTCCTTCCTGTGAGCCACCAGGAAGATGCTCTTCTCTTTGTAGGAGGTATAGATGGTCAGGATTCCCATCATCACAAAATACGTTCGACCAAGTTAAGGAAATTCGGGTGCCCGTTTGCGTTGTCGAACCAACCCGGCAGCCCACACACAGAGCCCACTGCCACCCTGTTAGGAACAGCACTCCAAGCAGGTGCTGGTATTGCAGAGTTCACTCTTCAACACGAGTTGGCTCTTAGAAAAGTCAACCAGAGCGCCCAGGGGGGGCCTGGATCCTCACACATAGACTCACATGTAAGCACATGACAACCAGAGCACTGCGTCACACGAAGCAGAGCTGGATCTCAGCTGATCTCCAGGCAGAGAAATTCCCACAGGGCCGACATGGGAAGACACAGAAGGGCTTTGTTGTGCTTTCTGGGAAAACCAAACCCCCGTGGTTTTAAAAAGAGAGTGCATGTAAAGGATATGAGACGACACAGAAGGCGAGGACAGGTTTGGATTCAGGGAAGGGGTGCAGGTAATCCCAGATCAAAGCGACGATGGCGAAGAGACACGAGATGGTGCAGATGATGAGGCGCCCGTCGATCAGGCGGAAGTTTTCCACATATTTGTACTTCTCCAGGAGGACCTGCGGGAGGAACGCAGAGATGGGTTCACTTTGTGCTTTCAAAGAACCACAGAATGGCTTGGGATGGAAGGGAGCTCAAGGATCACGAAGCTCCAACCCCCCACCAATGCAGGGCCACCAACCTCCCCATCTCACAGCAGCCCAGGCTGCCCAGGGCCCCATCCAACCTGGCCTTGAACACCTCCAGGGATGGACGGGGCATCACAGCCTCTCTGGGCAGCTGTTCCAGCACCTCACCACTCTCTCTCTAAACAACTTCCCCCTGACATCCAACCTCCAGCTGCCCTCCCTCAACTCCAAACCATTTCCCCTTGTCCTGCTGCCATCTCCCCTTTCACAGAGCTGACTCCCCTCCTGTCTGCAGGCTCCCTTGAGGCACTGCAGGCTGCAATGAGGTCACCCCGCAGCTTCTCTTCTCCATGCTCAACAAGCCCAGCTCCCTCAGCCTGTCTTTGTAGGGAGCTGCTGCAGCCCTCTGCTCATCTTTGTGGCTCCTCTGGACCCTCTCCAACAGCTCCCTGTCTTTCTTGTCCTGGGGGCTCCAGCCCTGGACGCAGTGCTGCAGATGGGGCCTGACAAGAGCAGAGCAGAGAGGGACAATCACCTCCCTGTCCCTGCTGGCCGCCCCTCTGCTGATGGAGCCCAGGATCCCATTTGCTTTCCCAGCTGCAGGAGCACTGCTGGCTCATGTTCAGTTTTTCATTCACCAGGACCCCCACATCATCCTTCTCAAGAGCTCAGAGAGCTGCTGAAGCAGCACTGTCACCACACACCTTTTTGGCAGAGTCATCCAGAGAATTTTTCACAGCTGAGCCGTCCCATTTGTCAATCTTCACCGGTTTGTCATCAATCTTCCACTGCAACGGAGAGCAAAACGTGAGAGATTTGGGATGGGGTAACAGTTCCTTTTACCACACTTGCCGCTGTCAGGAACACAAAGGTTAGGAGAGAAACCCCAATACCTACAGAGCTGTGCGAGAGGGAGCTGTGTTGCACCGCAGCCACTCTGGCACTAAAGCTCCACTGCCAAAGAAAGGCTCTGCAGATTTCAACTCTGCCACCAGCAGAGGGGAAAAAAAACTGAGAAAACAACTTTTTACATTGGTTTTCTTCTGTTTTTGGTCCTGATAGCTGCAGCATGGCCCTGCTTGTGGCCTCTGAGGGTGTTCTGATGGTTTGTGGGAAGAAAGTTACACACAGATCCTCTGGGGGCTGATATAACAGGAGGAAGAACTCAAAACACCTTTACCAACGGGGTCGTAAGAGACCCACAGAAGGCATGGCAAAGAAGTGCCAGGCAGTCCATCCCTGCTACAAACCAAGCGACTCCACAGCTCTTCTGTGCTCAGATCTCCCTCAGACGCACCTGCAGAAGGAGATCCTTCACAGCAATGAATCCCAGATAGCACAGCTTACAGGCATGAACTTCCCTTTGAATGACAGTGTCTGTGGTGGCAGTTCTTGGCTACCTGAGCCCTTTCAAAGCAGCACGTCGTGTCAAAGTCATCTGAGCAATTTGAGTGACTGCTCTCTGTTACATCCCAGTCCCAGAGCCCCCAAATTGCATTTACAACACAGCTGTCAGAAAATCTCCTTTCCTTCTCTGGAAGGAGGATGTAAAACCCGACCTGCTCCCTCCCACAGACACATTGGTGAAGTTGTGATTACCTTTCAGGATCCACAGGTATGAATCAGGAGCAAGAAGCAGATGTGAAAGAAATGGAATGAACAATTCTTTCAATTATTGATGTTTCTTTATAAAAGCACCCACAGCAGTTTTACTCCCAGCCCTTCGGATTCCCACAAACAACACTATCAGCAGTAGAGAATGGGAAAGAATTCCCTATTTTTTAAGGGGGGATGGATTTAAAGTGAGACAGGGGAGGTTTAGGTTGGAGATGATGAGGAAGTTTTTGAGCCAGAGGGCGGTGAGGCACTGGCACAGGTTGCCCAAGGAGGCTGTGGATGCCCCATCCCTGCAGGCATTCAAGGCCAGGCTGGATGTGGCTCTGGGCAGCCTGGGCTGCTGCTTGGCGACCTGCACACAGCAGGGCTTGGAGCTGGATGAGCATTGAGCTCCTCTGCAATCCAGGCCATGCTATGATTCTATGATAAAACACCTGACACAGCAATGCTCCCTGCTGCAGGTGGAGCAGTCCTCTGGTCAACGTGCTGCAGAGGGAACAAAGAAGGAGCTGTGTTTATTCCTTTACACACATCTACAATTTCTCACTGGGAAAAGATGCTCTGAGACTCGAGGCCCAGCTGGGGAGATGCACAGCAGGCAGTGCTACCACCCAGAGCTTTCCAGCTCTGATGGGATCCCAGGTGTGATCAGTGCCACACATCCCTTTTGGCTGTCACCTAATCTGCTCTTACCTCAGGGCTGTTTGTCACAGCTGGGAGTCCCTGCTCGTGGCAGCAGCGTGGTTCGCCTGGCACTGAAGCACAGCGCATCCATCTCACTGCCAAAACTCAAGTTTTTAGTCCAGCTGCTTACGTCCTAAAACCAACAGCTTCCTAGATAGGCTTGGAATAGTTGGAAAACAGCAGTGAGAAAAGACTCAGGAATCAAAAGAAGAAATGAAACCAAAGCCCTCAGGCTTATCACTGAAAGCCTCAGGATTTTAAAGCTACTCTGTGGTCACTGTCCCCAGAGGCACCGGACTGCAGACGTGTCCCTCACTGAAGGAATCTGCCTAGGGGAACAGATGTACAGCCTGCCTTACCCAGGCAGCACGAGAATCACCTTCTGGATTCCTGCTCTCCATCCTGAACCCCCCCACGGTGGGTCAGGCCAGAGAGGACCTTGCAATGGGGACATATCTGCACTGTGGGACTCAGGCAGGGAGGAGTTTCAGCCTCCCCTTCACCTCTGCCCCTTTGAGATTCCTCCTCCCAGCACTGCACTGCAGCTCCCCTTTCAATTCTGACCTGTGGGAGCCAGGAAGGGGAACTCACAGAAACCCGCAGCCATTTCGAGATCATTTTCAGTTCAGCTGCAACTCAACTCCTTTCTTCCAAAACCAAGTGACAGAAGCGTGCCTCCTCCTCCCCACACCAGGGGATAACAACCAGGTTACTGCAGTCAGGCACACCTCAGAGGTGGTTTAGTACTTGAAAGCACGCCCTTGCTTTACTCGTGTGTAAGAACGAGGCTTCAACGTGTGGGAGAGTCCTAAAAGCACAGGAAGCACACAAGGACCTGGCTGAAATACCTGAGCAACACATCTACATGACTGCAGGGCAGCATTCTGCTCTTAGCTCCAAAAAAAGGAGCAGCAACACACAGGCTTTCTCTTACCCCAGCCACCCCCAGCTCCAAGCACTCCATCCCTCGCCATGCCTGAAGTCACCTTCACCTACAGCTGCAAGCTCCCTCCCTGGCAACAGGCACAGAAAAATCCTATGGGAGGTGTCAAGCCACTCACATCTCAAAGAGCAGCACAGACTTCATTTTCCCCCTGCCTTATTCCTCCTGTTCTGCTGTCAGCTTGGTTTACGTTGCACCCAAGAGCAGCCTGTCTCTCCAAATACTGCTCTGAAGTTTAAGGCATGCTGTGAGTACTGAAAACATAAGTCACAAAGAAAGACTTGTTTCTACTGTGATTATATGAATGCTGGTGTAGGATCTTTAAATCAGGACACTGAGATGCAGCCCAGAGAGCTAGGATGAGCCCCAGCAGAATATGCACATTGCAAGGCACACAGCCCTGGTTCTATGGGTCATAGAATGAATCAAAGAATGAATCACAGAATGGCCTGGGTTGAAGAGGACCACAATAATCATCCAGTTTCATCCCCCTGCTGTGTGCAGGGTCACCAACCACCAGACCAGGCTGCCCAGGGTCAGGAGGAACTGCCTGGTTGTCATCAATGCTGAAAGAATATGAGAAAGACAACAAAAAAATGGGATAGTCAACACCCCAGGCTCCCTGAACTCACTCTGATTCAGCTCACTGGTGAAGTACAAACACAAACGTGAAGCGAGCAGCCCTTTTATGGGAGTACAAAGCCTCAGTCCCATGCCACTGCTGTCTTGCTTGAGAAAAACTTGAGCAATTTAGGGACTAAGAGCATGATTTACCAGATAACACCTCTGCAATACTGATATTACCAGATTTAAGTCATCAGGAAGCAGGAAACAAAAACACATGGATCAGCACAAAGGAGAGGGAGGAAAGAAAACTGTCTTGTGTGTGCTTTGTACAGCTCTGTTGAAACTCCTCCTGCACTACGATGTACTTCCCTTAGCAACTGCTTCATTTCCTTCTAAACAACCACAGCTCCACACACAGAGGACACAGCAGAAGACACAGAACACCTTGAGAGTGTGGTATTTCTTAGAGCTCTTTAAGTGTAACCACAAAGCGCTCTCAAACAGGAGCTGAAGGCTGCACACAAAGATTGCCAAAAGTACTTCATTAGCATCTTCCACTAACAGAATTCACTCAGTGACTGATGCTGCGTTGAAGATTTCACACCCAATCTCACACACAGCATGAGGAGCTTCATCTCAAAACAAATACACAAGAACTGTGCTTGCAAATACACAGACATCAACAGAAAAAGAATCAAACTGTTCTCAACTGCTTTGAAGTTTGCTGAAGGAAGCACAGCACTCTGAAGGTACACCCTCCTTCCCTTGAGATGGAGGCATCAGTTTCTATCGTCTTGTGAACAAAACGCCTCCAGGCCTTTCGTTTTTGTGACAGAGGAGCATCAGCACTCATCAAACACAAGGATGGGCTGCGACACAAACACCTGTCTGCTTGGAACTGAGCTGAGATCAAAGCTGATACATGAGGAAGGTTAAAAAATATAAATCACAGAACATTTGGGTTGGAAAGGATCTTAGAGCTCAGCCAGTTTCAATCCTTCCATGGGCAGGGAAGCTTCCCACAGCCCAATGCCCACAGCATCATCCACCACCTTGGGCACTGCCAGAGTTGGGCACCCACAGCTCGGGACTGCTGTGCTGGAGCCTCCCCACTCTGGTGGTGAACAATTTCTTCCTCATCTAATCTAAATCCAGCTTCTTCGAGCTTAACACCACGTAGCTGACAAAGAGCCCACCCCAGCTCTCCCGCAGCCCCTTAGGTGCTGTAAGCTCTCTGCAGAGCCTTCTTTTCCACAGGCTGAACACTCCCAGCTCTCAGCCTGGCTCCATAGCTTTCATAAAACCGTGAAGGTTGGGAAAGACTTCTCAGATCCCCAATCCACCTCCACATCCCTCAGTATCACATCCCCACAGCTCTGAGACACCCCCAGGGACGGTGACAACCCCACTCCCTGGGCAGCTGCGTCGGTGCTTCACCACTCCTTCAGATAAAAGCTTTCCTGTCACCCAACCTGACCCACCCCAGAGCCACCTGAGGCCGTCACCTCCCGTCCCACCCGATCAAAACCCCCCAACCGAGCCCCCTGCCCACCTTTCCCAGAGCTCCCCGCAGACACAGGAACATCAAATCCAGGCCTCCTCAGAGCCCTCCCATCCCCAGGACGAACTCTCCCAGCTCTCACTCCGGCTCTCCCACAGACTCTTCAGCCCCTCACAAAGCCCTCAGCACACTGTCCGCCCGCCGCCTCCCGCTCTCCCTCCCCTCACAGCGCTTTGGAAGGCCGGGGTGAATCCGAAGACAGCCCTAAGGGCAGCGCTGAGGCGAAAGTGAAAAAGAAATAGAGGTCAAAGCCGGGCGGCAGCCCCGCACCTTATCGAGCAGCCCATTCCTGCCGCCTTTGGCCGCCATCTTCTCGCCGCCCTCCGCACCGCCCTTCCCGCGCGATGTGGCGGCCGCTGATTGGCTGCGCGCGGGCGGCGGCGGGAAGCGCGGAGCGTGCTGGGAGTTGTAGTCCCGCTCCGTGCCTCTATGGTTGCCATGGAGACGGCGCGGCGCTGAGGGGAAGATGGCGAGGAGGCCGCGGGGAGAGCGCGCAGGAGGATGGGGCGGGGGGCACAGGGACACGGGGTGAGGCCTGGAGCTGCTCTGACGAGCGTGGAGAGCAGGAGGCTTTGGGAGAGATTGCTCAGGGCTGTGCGTGTTGGGTGTGTGCGGGGGTGAGGCCTGGAGGTACTCTGCTGAGGGAGAGGGGGCTGCTGGGCCCAGAGGGGAGGTTCAGTCTGGAGGAGGCTCAGGGGTGACCTGAGCTCCTTCCAACTCCTGAAGGGAGACTGTGGTGAGGAGGGGTCGGCATCTGCTCCCAGTCGACAGCAATAGGACAAAGAGGTGGTGGACTCAAGTTGCCTCAAGGTTTAGGTTGGATGCTAGGAAACATTTCTTCTCAGAAAGAGATGGCACAGGGATGTGGTGGAGTCACTGCCTCTCATGGAGGTGTTCCAGAACCGTGGAGATATGGCACGTGGTCTACAGTGGTCAGAAGCATAAGGAGATGATTGAGCTGGATGATCTTAGTGGCCTTTCCAACCTTAACGAATGGGGTACGTGTGTGGAGTGCAGCTGGAGGGGTTGTGTAGATGGATGTAGGATCCACCTGTGTGTCAGTGTGTGCCTCCCAGTGCCAACATTTCACTGCCCATAACACAGCAGGTGACTGTTGTCCCAGGTGCCATCACCATATGTGAACACTGTAGTTAAGCTGTGCTGTGGGGTGTCAGAGAAGGTGTGGAGATACCATTATGGTGACACCTGGAGATTGTCACCTCTTCATGCTACAAGATGGGAGGCTGCTGCCTGTGCATGGACACAGGGGTTGAAAGGACCTTGTGCACACACAGTGACAAAATCCACAGCATCTCCATCTCAATGAAGGCATTCCTTAAGGGCCTCCAGGATAAAAGTGTTAACTGCTGACAGAGCACCTCCAAAGTTGTGGGGTTGAGAAGGTGTGAGATCTGTATCCCAGAGCCTTCTCAGATCACAGTAGAAAGGGGCAGGAGGAAGGAAGGTAGGCATGATAGCGATGGGTTGATGGTTGGAATTGATGATCGTAGTGATCTTTTCCAGCCTTAACAGTTCTGTGTTTCTGATGGATGAAGCAAAAATCCCACAAACCATTGTCCACACAGCCTGACCCCCACAGTGAGGTGGGTTAAAAACTGGCCGACTGGCAGAGCGCAGAGGGTTGTCGTTGGTGGTGCAGAGTCTGGTTGGAGGCCTGTAAGCAGTGGTGTTCCTCAGGGTTCGGTGCTGGGTCCTTGTTCAACATCTTCAGCAATGACCTTGATGAGGGGATAGTGGCCACCCTCAGCAAGTTTGTGGTGATACGAAGTTGGGAGGATTGGCTGCAGGCCGTGCTGCCATTCAGCAAGACCTGGACAGGCTGGAGAGCTGGGCAGAAAAAAAACGGATGGGATTTAACAAAAGCAAGTGTAGAGTCTTGCATTTGGGGAGGAATAATGGCATGCACCGGTACAGGTTGGGGGATGAGCTGCTGGAGAGGAGCTCTGCGGAGAGGGACCTGGGGGGCGACAGGTTGCCATGAGCCAGCAGTGTGCCCTTGTGGCCAAGAGGGCCAATGGCATCCTGGGGTGCATTAAAAAGAGCGTGGCCAGCAGGTCGAGGGAGGTGATCCTCCCCCTCTGCTCTGCCCTGGTGAGGCCTCATCTGGAGCACTGCGTCCAGTTCTGGGCTCCCCAGCACAAAACAGACAGGGATCTCTTGGGAAGAGTCCAGCAGAGGGCCACCAAGATGGCGAGGGGCCTGGAGCATCTCTGCTATGAGGAAAGGCTGAGTGAGCTGGGTCTGTTCAGCCTGGAGAAAAGAAGGCTGAGAGGGGACCTGATCCAGGTCTATCAGCATCTGAGGTGTGGGGGGCAGAATGGTGAGGATGGACTCTGTTCAGGGGGGAGTGGAGACAGGACAAGGGGAAACGGACAGAAACTGCAGCATAGGAAGTTGTGCAGCAATGTGTGAAGGAACGGCTGTGCAGTGAGGTGAGGAGCACTGAAACAGGCTGCCAGGGAGGTGGTGGAGTCTCCTGCTCTGGAGATGTTCAAGACCTGCCTGGATGCCGACCTGTGCGACCTGCTGTAGGGAACCTGCTTTGGCAGGGGGTTGGACTCCATGAGCTCTGGAGGTCCCTTCCAACCCCTACAATTCTGTCATTCTGTGACTCACACACAGCATCTTGCTGTCATGAAGTGGAAAATCATGTACATCCATGTACTGCCTCATTTACTCCTCTATTTTAAGAGCAGTGATGCTCTTCGTGTGTCACTAACAGTGCTCCTTAGTGTACAAGCTGATTCATGACTACCCTTCCACTTAGCTGCTTAAAGCAAGGTCATACTAGAAGCAGTGAAAAAACTAACCCACGTATTTGTTTCCCACTCTTTCCAGGTGTGCTGCAGTCAAGATGGCTACAGCAGGACTCTACAAAATGGCTGATGGGAGCAATTATGTGGCTAACTGCTTTCCTGCCAGGAACATTTTGTGCAACAGGAGAGGTAACACTTCTTGGGGAGCTGCAAAGTCATCCTGTAGCTCGTGTTGTGTCCACGTGGGCAGATCTGCCTTCCATGGGGTTGTGGGCCAGTTAGAGAGAACATTCAGCACTGGTTTTCTGTATCAACTTCATAGTGGATAACCCAGAGAACTTAAAGCTGTGCCTAAAAAGTCTTAAAATCGATTAAAACTGAATTGAAATGGATGTGTGTTAAATATGTGCTCCAGTACATGTCTCAGCATGACGGGCACGTGGATAGCACCGTGCAGCTCTCCATCAGCTGTTCTGAGCTAGAGATTCTTTGTGTTTGAGAGGAACATCTGTGAAGTGCTTAGGAATGGCAGAAATATCTTCTGATGGTTGGGAAATAGGGGAGAGGTGTACCAGGCTGGTCAGGGGGCTGGGGCACGTGATCTTGGAGGAGAAGCTGAGAGCACTGGGCTTGTTTTATCTTGCTAGGAGGAGTATGAGAACAGCTTGGTGCTTACAGCTGCAAAGAAAGCTGGAATGAATGAAACCAGACTCTTCTTAATAGTGGCAGGCAGCATAAGGAGGTCAAAATTTGCAACTGGTAACTTCTGGAGGAGGTGCATGCTGAGTTAGAATCACAGAATCGTTTGAGTTGGAAGGGACCTTTGAAATCCATCTGGTCCCACTCCTCTGCAGTGAGCAGGGATGTTTGCAGCTAGAATTGCCTTGGGAGGTGATGAAATTGCTGGACAAAGCAACCACTGGCAGATCTAGTGTTGCTGATAGTCTTGTTCTGGGAGGGAGATTGGACTTGCTTTGCTGTGGCTACAGCTTTATGTTGCTGTCTTAAGTATATGGTTACCAATTCAGCTTATATTCTAGTGTTCATATTAAGTATTAGGAAAAAAATCTTCTCTGCAAGGTCAGGCAGTGGCACAGCTGCCCAGGGAGTGGAGGAGCCTCTGGGGGTGTTCCAGAATCATGGGGATGTGGCACTGAGGGACGTTGGTCAGTGGGGACTGGTGGGGTTGGACTTGGTGGTCTTAGAGGTCTTTCCCATCCTTAGAGATCCTGTGATTCAATTATTCATTAAAAAAAAAAAGTTAAATTTAAAATGATGGGTTTCGTTGCTGGGTTGAACCATCAGGTGGAGTTGAGCCCCTTTGAGAAAAGCACAGTGAGAGCATTGCAAACTCACCTTGCCACCTCCTCTGCTTTGTTGTGTTGTTGTCCCAGGGGCTGGGCGCCGTCTGCTGGCACCCACAGCCACCCCACAGCCCTGGGCTGAGCAAGGAACCACCAAGGAGCCACCAGAGGAGAGGAGGAAGCCTCCAAGTGCTGTTTCTGCACAAGGAAACGATGAAAACCATATCCTGGATGAGCCATTTCTGGTGAGTGCCTCTCCCTTCCCCATCCCCCTGATGTTTTCTCCCCTCTTGCTGTGACCCGAAGCACAACGTGAGGGAATCACTCGGTGAGGGAGGAAACAATTTCAGGTCTGCTTTTGGAGTCCAGGTTCCAGGATGAGAAAAGATTGCTCGTGGACATTTTGCAGGGCTTCACCTTTGTGTTTGGTTTTGGTTTTTTCCCTCCAGATGAAGCACCACTGTTTGAAGAACCCTTCTGACTTGTGCTCTGTGAACATAAGCGGCCAAAATCTGGTCTCTGTGAGTACTGGAGGCTCCATAAATGTTAACAGACTGCCTTAAAAATTGAAAAAGAAACCAACCCAACCATACCAGCACATAAGTGTGCAGAGTTCAGAAAAAGCATGTTAGCAGCATGCACATTTATACTCAGTGATCCTTGCAGGGCCCTTCCACTGCAGGGTTTTCCTTTGATTCTAGGATATTTCCTGCACAGGAGGGTGAGCCAGCCAGCTGTAAACAGGCCTGAATGATTTGCCTTGTGAAACTTTGGCTCATGTCTTCATAATCAAATGGTGATGGTCATCACCAGGTGTAGTTCCCCATTTACACTCACTTCACTCTGGTTCTGTGGATGTTTCTCTCAGCTACGGTAGTTTGACTTCAGCAGCAACTTGTATTTGGGCTGGGGACAAAGACAAAAGGATCTGAGGGTGCTGGTAGCTTCGTGGTGTGTTTTGTAGGGTTCTGGGCTGTTGCTGTGAAGGACAGATGTGCTGGAGAGTGGCTGAGTTTGATGGGCCACATGTGGGCAGCAGTGAGAGCACAGAGGGGGTTTTGCTTTGGAGCTCAGGTAGTCCAGGTCTTCTGGATGCCAGCCACCAAATCAGCTGTGCTTCCCTCCTATGCTCTCTCCATCATCAGACAACCAATGGGAGATGTAATGAAGTGCTGTGATTTAGGCATTGTGAGAAACAGAAAGACTCAGCTGTTTCAGATCCGTGTACAGCCAGAGCTCCATCTGTGTATGTTTGAATGTATCTTTCAGGCTAAAGAAGATGATTTTGAGAAATTTGATTGTGTTGCTTTTATAAACGCTGCTGAGAACCTGCTGACTTTAGGTAAGGGATTGCACTGCCAAACAAAACTGCTTTTCAAGCTAGATTGGCTGATGCTTGTCTAAAATCAGCTGAAATCCTTGCACCAACACCCTGCTGACGTTATCATCTGTAGGGATGATCATTGTGTGCTGCTGTGGTGTCTGTTTTGTTATTGGAAAGCAAAGCTCTTTGCAAAGAAAATCCCCACTTAATACATTGAAACACTGAGTGAAGAAATGACCCGACAGCTCAGAAGTGTAGTGGTAGAGTTGAGAGGTGAATCCAAATCCAGTGACACGAGCTCAGTCAAGATGGAAGATGTGTTTCTAACAGTAAGACACATAAAGCTCGGTGTGCTGTCCGTGGCTTCAAGCACTAATCCAATCTGGGTGGGAAACAAAGGCAAGAAAACAAGCTAGATGTTGTAGGGACAATTGGCTAATGGAGCTGGCATTTTCTTTCTAGCCCGCCAAGTGATAATGCTCCAATGTTACAGTATCCTGCTTGTTCAGGCTGGTTTTGGTCCATCCCAGACCTGGACAGGACCTGGCTTGCTCTTGCTGCTAAAATGTTTCCTCTTTTATTCTTGCAGAACCATTTCGGAAGTTTCCAGAGCTGCGAGAGCTGGAACTTTCATTGAATGGACTGAGAAACCTGAAAATCACTCCTGGAGAGTTCAGGCATTTAGAAGTAAGTTGAGAGAGACCTGAGACTTCTTCATCTCCCCCCTACACGTAGCATGGATGTGTGCCCCTTCAGTGTGAGTTCTCTGAAGCTGTAGGGTGATCCTCTCTTCCTGCTTCCTTTAAATCTGGGATGCCCTTGCTGTTGTCCCTCAGGGATCTGCACATTTTGCTTCTTTCACAGCCGTCCCTCACAGATGGCCACTGCTCAGCCCTTTTTGCCACAGGACTCCTTATTTCCCCATAACAGACCACCTCTCTGTGCTGTAGGATCCTCTCCACTCAGTCCATCGTGGAGTCCCCACAGTAGATCCTGTTGTTCTCCTCACCTCCTGCCCTGCTTTTACTCCTCATGGGTCCTCACCCTGAGGTTCTGGGGTCACCCCAGTGCCAGCTGTCAGTCACCAGTGTCATCCTTCACACAGTGCTGTAGGATGGCTGGCAGATCCCCATCCTCCTCCATGCCTCTCTTTACCTCCCCATCTCCAGATATCCACGGTTTCTATGAATTATGGGCTGCCTCTCTAACACAGCAGATTGGTAAGTTGGTTGGTTAGTTTGTTCGTGTGAAAAAGAGAGAAAATGGATCCTAAGAGCAAAAAACACGCTTGGGATGCTGGCTGTAGTTTGTCCTCCCCGTCCAGCTTTTAGTGGGTCTCTCTTGCAGAGAACTTGCTCTCTTCACTGATTTTCCTGCCTGGATTTTTGTCTCTTACTGGATGCAGAATTTCAGATAGCTGCTGGATGGAAAGTTTTGTCTTAAAGACTTCTTTCTTGACTCGTTCACAGAATGGTTTGCAGCTCAGCTGCAAGCTCCGTTGGCTCTGACCGCAGGGCTCATCTTGCTGCTGTGGTCCTGACCTCCCTCCTTCCTACAGGCTTTGGGAGGTCCCCAAATCCTTGAAAACACAGGAGAGCTTCTGCACGTCTCCCATGTACTCTTGGCCACTCACTCAGGGTTTGTCTCAGTCTGTGGGCACAGCTCTGGGTGTTGGAGAACCAAATTTCCAGTCCTCTCCATCCCTGAGCAAGCGGCCTGGTTGCTGGCATCAGCTGTGAAAGGTAGGGATGGGGCCCATCTGTGTGTTATTCTCCATCAAAACTCCCCTTCTTAAGATACCTTCATGGATCCCAGCTTTATTGATGTCTGGTGTTCTGAGATCCTGCTTGCTGATGACCTGGAGAAGACGGCACAGCGCTGAAAAGATTGATTGGAAAATTCAATTGGTTTGGAAAGAGCTTGGAGCTCCTGTCAGGGAAACGCAACCCATTGCAATGTCTCCAAAAAACTGTCCCTATAACACAGTGGAAAGCATTCAGTATCGCCCTCAGTAAAGCCAGCTGTCTTGTTCTTTGTCTCCTTCAGGATCTGGATCTCTCCTACAATAATTTATCCCCTGAAGACGTTTGGATGTTGGGAGATCTGTCCCAGCTCAAGGTCCTTCGCTTGACAGCCAACAGGCTTCGGTCTCTGCCTGCAGACCTGGCGGGCTCCTGGGGGTAAGTGCACAAGCTTTGGTTTGGTTCCTGAGCTGCCTGGGGGTTTCACAAGGGGGTGGGATGCTGGGGCCACGGGGCTGACCTGATGCTTTGAGCTGGGACTGTGCTCACCCAGCTCGTCTTCTGTCCTTGGAGGCAGAGAGGGACTCAGAGATTCAGCAGCTCCGTCTGCTGGCCAAGCCACAGGAGCAGGTTGCTGTTTATACATCGTTAATGAGAGCCTTCCCAGTAGCTTAAGCACAGCCACCATGCCAAGGCCCCCGCTGTTTTTGCCATGGTTGGAGATAAGGCACTGAGCTAGATGGTCTTTTCAGGCTGATTCGAGTTTAGGTAGGTTAGCAGTTTTCTATTTCAAAAATGCCAGCAGCCCCTGCCCTGTCTCCCAGCAGAGTGAGCACACACGTCTCCCAGTGACAGCAGAGGATGTGTTTTTCACCTGTCTTTGCTTGACTGTGTTATTAATGAGGCTCTTTGTATTCACAGCTCTGCTCATTTGAGATTTCAGTCTCTAGAGGTCTTGCTGCTGGATGACAACAGTCTGTCAGAGCCGGGTGTCTTTGTGAGCCTGTCTCATCTCTGCAGGTAAGCAGGAACCTGGCAGCAGACAGTGCTGGCTTTTGGGGCTGTCAGCTGTCAGCTGCTGCACAGAAACAGCCTTAAAATGGAAAACAAAATCTTTGTGATTCACTCAGATACTTCCCTGTTTACTCTCTTTAGCGTTGCAAATGAGACTGAACAATAGAAAACGGCCTGCTGCAAAACACAGGCGGGCCAAAGCCAGATGGCTGGAACTCAGACCCTGCCCTGGGTGTCTGCTGATCTCTGGGTCTGATTTGAGAAACAGCTTTCTCCATTTTTCCCTTCTTTGCTCCAATTTGTCCTTTCTATCAGTGCAGCAGCGCAAGGAGAGGCTTCAGATCAACTTCCCTTCTTTAATGTCAGCTTTTATGATTCAGCCAGAGAGGAGAGGAAGGGGCAGCTCAGCCGAGCTGTGGTGGGCTTGGGTACAGTGCACCTGGTGACACAAAGGTGGGACTTTGCACTGTCAGCTCTGCCAAGATATTCCTGGGGGAAACATCACATTGCTCATCATGAGGCTGGGGGCTGGCATGCAGAGATTTGGGTTTCTAAGTTTTCTTGTGACTCCAGGCACTGGTGATGTTATGGTTCTGTGGAAAGGGGGAATGTTGTTAGGGGACCCCAGTAGGACCACAGCTCTTCAGAGCCGTGGGTGATTTAATAAGCTGCTAGGATGTCTCCTTGTCTGTTAAACTCTCAACAAGAGATGAGCTTCAGCGAGGTGACCCACGGGCTGGGGTGGGGGACTGAAGTGTTGGGCTTTAGGGGTACTGTTGGACTGAGCCTACAGTTAGGATTTCATTTGTCAGGAGGAGGGGGAATGGGGCAGCAGAACGAAGGTGTCAGTGCAGTTCTGCAGTACTGCTGGGCTGCCCGGCCAGGAGGCAGCTCGAGAGCCAGGATGAACAGATGGCTGTGTGAACACTGAAAGCAAAAGTGGAGTTTCCCATACGTTCCCTCTTCCGATAGCCTGAGGGAACTGAATCTGGACAGAAACAGGATTTCAGCAGTCCCCTACCTGCACCAAGCAGAGAGAATGCAGTTCTCCCTCCACCCTACGCCGGATGATGGCAGCTTCAGGGCAGAGTGGTACCAGTGTCTGAGCAGCCTCTGGCAGCAGCCCCAGCCGTCGCAGCGTGAGGGCAAGGAGGTGCCAGCAGAGCTGGAAACGAAGAAAGGTCAGCTTGAAGACATCGTGTTACAGAACAACGGGGCTCCAGACAGGACTGGTGAGCAGCACACGCCTCTCCCTGCCCTTGCTGATACTGCAAGATGTTACAGTGGGAGAGGGCTCAGTTACATCAGAGTGAAACCTTTCCAGATCTGCGGGGTGTTTACTAGCAAGTGAAGCTGCTTGACAAAACAGTGAAGGAAAGACATATGGCACTGTTTGTGACATCTTAGCTAACCTGTGCTACTGGGTGCTTAATGGACACAAATTTCCCCTTACCTGGAGCACATTTTGCCACTGAGACAGTTCCTGCCTGATGCTAACTTGCTTTTCCAGAGCAATCCCAACCTTGCCACGATTGGGGCCAGCCCAGTGCTCAGCTTCATGTACTGGACATCAAAACCTTCACTTTGCTTGTGTTTTGTTGCAGAGGTCGTGTTTAATTCTGACTCTCAGGGATGCCCAATGCTGGTAAGAACCATTGGCTGAGCTGTGGTTTGGGGTGTGGGTTCCAAAACTTCCCGTTGCCTCTCTCAGCAGAGTTTGCATAAAAGCCCATCAGTTTGGCAAGTTACACTGAGTGCTGCAAGTAAGTATTGTCTGTCATCAGGGAGGTCAGGAACAAGTTTTCACTTTACCAAGATAGATCTGAGCTTAAACTTTGCCAATGAAAACACTCAAACATATCCTTCCTGTGTGCTCTGCAACTCAGGTGGGGACTGAAGCTCAGGAGCCTGGAGTTCGTTCATTCAGATTCCAGTTGTGTTTGGGCTCTGAAGGATGGTATCCTGATGCATGGGCTGTCTGTGCTGATTTGCCCCTTTCCTAGAGCACGGCAGGCAGCAGTTGGGGAAGCACCAATCTCAACATGCACTGAGCACATGGAGATGTTGCCACGTCCTCGAGAGCCTCTGGAGCATCTCACCCTCTTCCTCCTCTCTTTAGGCTGCTCCCTGGGAGGGAGACCCATCTGCCTTGAAGACTCTGCCTGCTCTTTCCACGTGCAGAGACATTTGTGCTCTCTTTCCTGTACTGGAACATCTCAGCCTGGCCTTCAACAAGGTGATTTGGGCCCTGTGTCTCTGGATAGGTGCAGAGATTCAGCTGTATGAAGCTGGGGTTAGTCCCCCTGGAGATACCCTGGCCTCTGCTGCAGAGTTCTCTCCAACCCCTGTGTCCATCTCAGATACCCAGCATCTCTCAGGTGGGACAGGGCACCTGTTAGGCAGCTGAATTGCTCTCAGGTTGTCTAGACACCTGCACATTATCATAGAATCATAGCCTAGGTGCCCAAAATCCAGCTTGGCTTTGGGGCACTGCCACAAGTGGGTACCTATGTGATAGGTGCCTTATCACCCTGAGAATTCATCACTATTCACCAGAAGAGGGGATTTCATCAGGAAATGGGGGATATAAAGGCCTGCCTTTGCTGGAGCTGCCCAGTGGAAGGTGATGCTCTCAGTGTGCCCCACATTCACTTAACCTCCCCTTCCTGGTGCTTTTGGCTCCTGCCCACTACATCAGAGGGACATATTTTAGTAGGATTGGGAGGAAACTCTACAGCCTCAGCTCAGTGGCAGCTGCTCCGAGTAAAATGAAATGGCAAACTGTTTTATCTTGCAGATTATGGATGAGACAGCCCTCTTACCCGTGGCTTTCTTCCCACGTCTGAAGCAGCTGACATTTCACAACAATCCTCTTACCACCACCCGCAGTGGTACAGTATGAGCTGGTCCTTGGGGTTTCCCAAAGTGGGTGCAGTTCCCTCTCTGGGACAGGGACTCCCTTCTCATTCAGCATTTGGATGCTGCTCTGCTGGCCCAGGTCCCCAAGGAGATGCTTTTTAATCCTTGCTAAAGTGCAAAGCAAACAGCAATGCCTTGTTTGCAGTGCCCTGCTGCTGCTCCTGGTCCCACTGGAACCCAACAGCCCAACCATGACTGCAGTAGTGCAGCTTTAGGTTACATTTTGCTGCTTGCAGCCCTCATGCACCCTTGCTTCTTACAGGGCACCCACCTCTGCTGACCCGGCTCCTCCAGCAGAAGTTGGGGATTCAACTTGTTCACCACAAGAGCCCAACTGTGAGGAGGTGGCACTTCTCCATCCCTCTCAAAGCCAGCCGCAAGGTGAGGCAGGGCAGGCTGCACAGCAGGCTTTGTCCTAAGGCAGGGACTGAACCATGGCTGCAGTATTTGGGGTAGGATTGCCTGGGACCCAGATTACTGGGGTAAGGGCAGAGCTCGTAGGCTGTGTGGATCCCCATGGGGTTGGTAGGATGGAGGAAGGGAAGGGATGGGGAGGGTTCTCACTTCTCAATTCTTTCCTCCATGCCCACACGGGATTCAGAACAGAGACTTTGGCTCCAGCCCTGCCCATCAGCTAAAGGGCCAATTGCTGGGGAAATGAAGCTGCTGTGGAGTGTCCCTGCAGCTGGGGGATCCCTGTCCCCTAAGAAATAGCCTCCAGCCATGGGGTCCAACCCAACGTTGATGCTCACAGCATCGTGCATGAACACTGCTGTGTCCTCTCAGGTCTCATCTCACCTCCCCAAAGTCGAGAAGCAGCCACTGATACTGGAAGCTCCTGCTGAAACCTTCGTCTGGAAACCACTCCCAGCCATGGCAGAAGCTGCAGGAGGAGTTGCACCTCTGATCTCACCCCAGCCACTGCCTCCCATCAGCTCCACGCCAGCAGTGGGGCATGGGGAACGTGATCCCAGGACTCCCAGCACAGCCCAGGAGGACGTTGAAGCCTTCTTCATGACACAGGTGCGTGAGGCTGGGCCATCGCTGTGCAGGTATTTACAGCACCAGTGCTTATAATCCTCCCTTGACTGCAAGGGATGTAAGTGTGGGACTGCTAACAGCAAAGCACAGATTGTCCCTGTGGCACCTGCAGGAAAACTCTCTCTTCTTGTTCACCACGGCAACTTTGGGGTTCAATTTTCCTTGGGATTGTTAAGTTTGCAGTGGGATGGGGCTGGCCCCTTCCCCCCCATGCCTGGTTCCACCAAGCACATAGGGACAAGGTGGTGACTGCATGGCTCAGTGCCACCAGGAGGCACCTCTTCACAGCAGGACAGGCTCTGGCTGACCTCATCACCTGGACTGGTGGCCAAGTGCTGCTGCCAAGTCCTTTCTTTTGCTGCTTTGAGGTGGAGGACGACTCCAAGCCTTTGCTGCAACCCATGGCAGAGGACAGGCTGGAACAGAGGAGCAAGCAGAGGGAGGAAGGCAGCTCCTGGGTTGTTCCAGAATGGTACAAGGGCTATGAGGAGCTGCTCGGTGGAGACACTGACCCAGATTTTATTGAGCCAGTTGGTGAGTGAAGAGGGCTGGGGGCCCTTGCTTAGAAAACCCTGGGCAGGTTGATGAGCAGTGTAATCTGCTCTGCCCAAGAAAGAAGCACCAAAAAGCTGCTGATGTCCTGTTTTCCCTTTGGTTCACAGGGATACAGAAGAATGTGCAGGCTCTCTACTATGTCCTGAAGCACCCCCTGGTGTACCGGGATGCCAAGCCACGACTGGACAGCGTGCAGAAGCCCTATGTGCCTCACAAAAAGGTGACAAGCCCAAGGTCTGGAGGGAGAGAACACTTGCACTGGTGTTGGTGTCTGGAAGTTGTATCTACCCCAACCCATGTGCTGCAAAGGGTGGCAAGGAGCAGGGGTTGTGATAAAATGACAGTCCCTGCAGCCATAATGAAGCTTTGGGGTCTTGGAAAGCTTCTTCAGTGTTGCTTTATACACTTACAGTCTTCAGTCAGAGTTTGAAATGGATCAGTTGGTCCAAAAGAAAGTGTTCCCAACCACCTCCTGCAGAAGCACAGGCTTTGAATCATAGAATCATTCTGGTTGGAAAGACCTCAGAGATCCCCAAGCCATCCCCACCATCCTCCACTGACCGTGTCCCCAAGTGCCACATCTCCAGGGTTTTTGAGCATTGTTAGTCTGGGAGAGGGGCAGGAGAAGGAGGTGGAGGAGCATCACCCAGGAGGAAAGCATGCTGCAGCCTCCTCTCTTCCTCACAGCGTTGCAGGATGCCTGACCCTCCTGCTAGAAAGACGAAAGCAGAAGTCCTGGAAAGAATCCTGGTGGCCATGAGAAACACCTCAACTGTCACCAGTGTCCCCTTGGGTATGTTCTCATGCCCCCCATCTCTGCTCTTCATGTCACTATAGAGGCAGGATGAGGCTGTTCCTGAGCTCAGCCCTAACTCCCAGTAACAGGGAACGGAGGCACTCCCTATTGCTGCAACCTCATCCCATGTTTCTGACCCCCTCAGCCAAAAACACTGGACACTGATGTTCTCTAGCTATGGGCTGACAGAGGAGTAAATGCAAAGCAGACACTGCTGCAGTCTCTTGGCTGCACAGCCGGAGTAACTCTACCCCAAACCTGTCTGTTGGGGAGAATCTTAAAGCATCTATTTGCCCCTGAGATGAAGCAGTGGGGCTCTGAGTGCTGGCCAAGTTTGATCTCTGTCGCAGCCCCTATGGTGGTACAATCCTGAGCTGCTAGCACAAGCCCACCACCTGGCTGTTCCTCAGTGCTTTTCTTTTCCCTGCACTGGCTGGGGAAAGAGTGGTGGAAAAAGTAGAGATTGAGTCACACATTCTGCAGTCTCTAACAAAAGCCACTGCCTGGCTTGAATCCAGCCCTGCAGCCTCACAGACACCTGTCTGCACTCTGAGATTGCTCAAGATTGCTGCCATCCCTGTCCCCATCCCCTCTGCTGTTAAGATGGGAGGGCTGGGGCTGCTGGCATACAGGGAAGCAGGAGGGAAATTCAAATGTTGGGGAGCTGTGATTGAGAGAAACCAGTGCTCTGCTTGCACCTTTTCCAGCATCTGCTTTGCAGAAGAGGAAATCCAACCCCAAGATGTACCGGGAGGCACTGAGGCTGATGGAGGAGCTCCAGGAGGTGTTTGAGACCAGCAAGGAGCTGGACCCAGGCATGACCAGGCTTTGGGATGAGGTACCTGTGGTCAAAGCACTTCTTGCAGCTTCCAAGCAGAGGAGATCAAAACAGCTGCTGCTGCCAGGGAAGAAAGCATCCAAGAAGGTGCCCAAAGTGACATCCAAAGCAGGGGCAGGGGTTGGATAAAGCACTTCACACCTTTGTCCTCCCAGATAAAAACTATGTTATTATTTGTGACTTGTTTGGAGCCATTGTTCCTCTCCTGAGGTTGGAAAACCAAGTGCAGTGAAAAGTTCACCTCAGGTTTTCAGCCAATGAATTCCCAGCTTGAAAGCACGAAAACATCTGAAATGCTTCAGTGGTAGCACATGAGAGTGGTGTGTTTGCTCACTGTCGTGCTCTGCAACTACTGTAAACAAGGTCTGTGCTCTCTCTCCCTGCACAAAACAGTCCCTGGGTGTCACAGGGTGCTTCTGGCAGCAGTGCACAGTGGGGGGACAGCACAGCCCTGTCTGCATCCAGCTGCTCTTAGCAAGGTCACGGTGTTCCTGTCCTCACCTCAGCTCTGCCTGCTGGACCTGAACGCTGTCAGGGAGCTGAGCTGAGCACAAAACAGGCATTAATAACCAAACCCACCTATTGAGAACAGCTGTGACAGCGTAATCCAAGGAGATGGGGAACGAGGGGAGCAGTGGAGGGAAAACACTCCCCACCACTTGCTCACACCTATATAGAATCATAGAATCATGGAATCACAAGGTTGGAAACGACCTGTAAGATCAGCTGGTCCAACCATCTCCTCATCACTGTTGCCACCAGCACTAAATCATCTCGCAGCTCCTCATCCAGGTGCCTCTTGAACGCTGCCAGTGATGGCAACTCTACCACCTCCCTGTGCAGCCATTGCAGTGCCTGAGCACTGAGAGAAACAGTTCTTCTGCCTTATGTCCAACCTAAACCTCCTCTGCTACAACTTCTGGCCGTTTCCTCGGCTCCTGCTATTTGCCTGGGAGAAGAGGCCAGGCCCTTTGACACCACAGCCTCCCTCCATGCAGTTGCAGAGTGCAGTCAGGTCTCCCCTCAGCTCCTCTTCTCACCCTCACCAATCCCAGCTCCCTCAGCCGCTCCTCAGCAGCCCTGTGCTCCACACCCCTCCCCATTTCGCTGCCCTTCTCTGCACGCTGCAGGGCCTCAACATCTTTCCTGCAGTGAGGAGCCCAAAACTGAACCCAGCACTCGAGGTGCGGCCTCACAGAGCTGAGTGCAGGGGATGCTCCCCTCCCTGCTCTGCTGGCCATTCCTAATGCAGGCATATGAAGAACATCATTATACTCACCTTTATATCGTTATTATTTGCAAAATATTAATCAACAACTGCACTCGGTCACAGGCACCCGGAATTTACCCAGAACAGGCAGCAGTGGAATCACCACGGTTTCCCCAGCAGCAATTTCAGCACAGCCAGGCAGCTCACTGTCAGAACCTGGTTTTATTCTGCTTTAACCTGGGCCTTTGTCCTGCGGTTAAAGTCCTCGATGCTGTTAAAAGGTACACAGGATTTGTACACGGTTGGCATGTTTCTGTTTTGTGACAATTTTTCACAAGCAGGATTTACTCTGTTCCAAATGACAGAAGCCACAACATGACGGACTCTGCATGTCATTTACCCACACATTTACACATGCAAGTCAACGGTCTCTGAGCAACTTCCATCGCTTTTAAAACATTCAGATGAAGCCACAGTGGTTCAGCTGAGATCCAAAACGACCGCAGTCTCTCACCGGCGCTCCGATGGCAGGGGAGGAGAACACTAAAAGCACAACGATTTAAAGCGTACTGGAAAAAGTGTAGCAACATCGATATTGGTTTCAAACAGCTCGACAGTAAACACCAAGAAAACCAGGCGTACACGAAACCTTTCGTCATCGGTTGGAGATTTTCCTGTTTGCATAGTGAGTAGTTCTAGGGCTGTTCTGACGTGTTGCCGTGCTTTGAAGATAGAGGGAAGATAAAAGTTTGTGTCAGAATTGCACTGTGCATGGAGATGGTTCCAGTGCTGAGCTGGTGCACTGCTCCAGGAGATGCCCCCCAGCTCTGTCGTGACATCCCACCCTGTCACGATCACATCCCAGACTGTCATGGTGATACCTGCCGTCGTCACGGTGACATCGCAGACCATCGTGGTGACACAGAAACAATCCTTGGTGGGCCCCGGTTTTCCTGGGGGATCGTTTCCAGTGGGATCCCTGTGAGGGATGCTGGAGGATGGGTTCTGTAGGGTCAGGAGATGGCGAGGAGCTGGGAGCCCTGTGGGGCCGCTGCCCCCGGAGCAGCGCTGAAGGCTTCACTTTCATGTCGGCGATGGTCTTTAAGGCTTCTACCTCTCCTTGCTCTCGTTGATACGATACAAAGAAGCACTTGTTCCAGCTAGACTTTGTGACTACTGTGCACTGCATGTACAATAGCATTTGGAATTTGGAAGAAAAATACTGACAATATAGCACAACATCATACAGTCATCTCGCATCACCCTTTCTTTTGGCACTTTTCCTTCGTTCCTCTCTTCTCACCGACTCCGAGCACGAACCGTTCTGTACATCTGATCCCATGCAGAAGGCTCCAAAGCGTCCGAGCTGCTTTGTAGAGTCAGGCAGCATCTTTGGCAGATTTGGTGGCCGGGTGATGGCACCACACTCCTAGGGACGTGCAGGATGGTGGGCCACGGTGGGGGGAACAACCAGGAGCCAGTGCTGGCCTGTGGGCTTCCCCCAGTCCCCAAGAGGAGGTGACTGCAGGAAGGATG
The DNA here is from genome assembly GCF_019232065.1 of Centrocercus urophasianus. NCBI lineage: Eukaryota > Metazoa > Chordata > Aves > Galliformes > Phasianidae > Centrocercus > Centrocercus urophasianus. Next base: position 22,366 of record NW_024884752.1, on the reverse strand, counting down.
AGGGTCAGGAGCTGCTTTCCAGGAGGTGCAAACCAACGGTTGGTTCCATCTCAGGGCCCCTGCAGATCCTGTGCTGCACCCAGCACTCAGCAACAGGTATTCTGCTTCTCTGACAGCACTGTTTGTGGCCACCACTGCCCATTACAGCAAGGGAGGCCGGGCATTTCTGCTCTTATCAATGAAATGATATACCACTCCTTTTTGTGCAAGCTGCAGACAACATTTAGAGGTCTCCTTCCATCCCAGCACAGGTGGGGCTGGGTTTTAATGGAGCCAGCTGCTGCCGAAGCCTTATATTTAATACATAAATATTTATGTAACTCGTCCTTAAAAAAGAAAAAAAGATATTTAAGAAGACACTGGCCTGGTGCATTGGGCTCCATAATCGTTCTTAAGAGGGGAAAGAAAGGATACATTCAGTGTGGAAACCCCACGGAAATGCGAGTTTTGGTGTCCACGTTTGCTTTGAGAGTGCTGAGAACCAGAAAAGAGAAAGGAGGAAACTGTCCCAGGATTAACCATGAGCAAGAGGCAGCGACCAGATGCAAAATTAACAGGCAAATTTAACTCATGGGAGAAGAAAAAATCACTGTGAGTTTCCATCCTGAGCTTATTCTATAGAAACCAGTGCAGAGGGCAATTTCAGGCTGTTGCTGTTGATCTCTACATCAATCTTCTAGGTCAAATTGGAGCTCCAATTGCTCAGCCTTCTTCTGATTCAATACATGATTCGAGTCCAAAGAGCTGCGAGGGAGCAGGGATGGTCCCAGAGATCAGGGAGCATCCAGTTGGTGCGTGAAGGAGATCTGGATATAGATCTATATATTACGGAATCACTGCTATAAGCTTTCTCCAAACAAAAAGTGTCAATCTGTCGAAATATAGTATTTAAAATATATAAATTTTATCCATTAAAATATAAGTTTTCTTTTTTAAAAACAAAAACAAAAACAAAAATCCAGTTCCGTTAGGAAACAGCGCCAGGGTCCTTGCAGTCACACAAGGACGTGGAAGAGAAAAATAAAATCAGTTCCTTTTTTTTTTACTTGTTGTTTTCAAAGAGGAAGACATTCAGCCGTTTTTTTAGATAGGAGGAATTTGGGTAGTGACCATTCTCTGGGATTGGTCCCATGCTTCAGGTCCATCCTGCAAAACTCGTCTCCCCGGCACCGGCGTTCCTCCGAACGCACTGCAAAGCAGCACCCGTAGATGAAGCTGATTCTTCCTGAGCCCAGTTCCTCACAAGAACCCAAGGATCACTTTGGATGATGGGGAAGAGAGGGGAAAGGTGGGAAAGCCCCGAGTGTGGCTGTCACCAAAGGCACAACTCTACCCCACCAAACCCAACAGCTCCCCCAGCCCCCGGCAGCCCCGTGCCCTTATACCTTAAAGGAGGTTTGTGCAGCATTGCTCACCTGAGCTGTTAGTGGTTTAAGCAGCGAGGAGGGTGGCTTGTACCCCCTGCACCCCACGGCAGGAGTACTGGGCTCCCATTCCATCCATTCTGCACTCACTGCGTGCTGGGAGAGGCCAGCCCCACTCCCTGCACTGCACCCAGAGCCCACAGTGCCTGCCTCCTTCTTCCCAACATCAGGGCAGCATTTCCTTTTCTGGGCTTCAACATTTAGAAGGGAGGTGAGACTCTGGGTGAAAAGCTGCATTGTTCCTTGGGTCGCAGTGCCTGGAGGGTGGCTCCCAAATGCTCTCTGCCCCATCATTAACGTGAACGTACAAGTTCCTATAATGCTTTTCTATAAAAACCTGATTTTACAACTTTTTTTTCCACTGCATTTGGCCTTCTACTTATAGAAGACAACCTCTGATCTGCACTGCTGGTGCAGCCAGCGAGATACATTCATTGGTCAGCACTGCAGGTGGATCCCCTGATCCCTCCTGCAAATCCCAGGATGGGACCAGCCTGGTTTCCTCTGCAAGCAGAGCTCCGATTTCTTGTGGAATATGGACATGGCAATGAATGGATGAGGTCCACCATGGAACAGCTGAGGCTGGCAGGGACCTCTGAGTCCCACCCAGCAGGGAGCAGGGTGCCCAGGACCCAGGGTGCCCGTGCAACCAACCCTTCCAGCCAGGACAACCATCAGCTGCACTGCAGTGCACTCACAGGATGCCAGACCTCTCTCAGACCAATGGACCAGCCAGGCTGGAGGAACTTGTCCTTTTTCTTGTTACATCTGGAAGGATTCTGGCTTCTCTCTGAACTGGACCTCGAATGTCTTATCACCAAAATGAACAACGACAGCGTGGGTGGAAGTATGACAAAAAATAGCTTTCCTATAAGATAATTTGATAAACCTCATCGTCCTCTAGAAAGGCAATATCGTCCACCAGTGCTACTTGGCACCCAGAGTGCTCTTCGACCGCAGCAGGTACCGATCCACCCTGACTTTCCGCCTATCCACTGTCCTGTTCTCGCTGTCGAAGATGCGCTGCAGGTGCAGGGCCAACCTCCTGTCCTCCTCCTCCTGCTGCAGCTTCTGCTCCACCTCCCGCACCAGGCGCTCCTCCAAGCCCGGCTCCCCTGCTGCGTGCCTCAGTCTTTTGACAGAGCCGTTGTGCTCCAAGTGCTTTGTTTTGCAGCGCCTCTTCCGTCCCCGTCGTAACGCTGGCGGCTGTTCGCTGATGATGTTCTCGACGGAGTTGCAGGTGTTGTTCTGCACGTTGATCAGCTCGCTGTTGTTCAGGCATTTCAGCTGCTTCTTCCCCGACAGGACCCCCAGAGTGCTGCTGTCTGGCACCCCCATGACCCTTCTGCTCAGCACTTTGGGGCCCAGATGAAGACAGGATTTGTCCGTGAACACGTTGGCTTTGACGTCAGGGGCTTCGGACACACGTGCGTGCAACGGGGCTGCGTTCAATCGCATCTCTGTTTCAGCGCTGTTATCTGTTGTTAAGGCCTGGGAATCTCTGTTCCTCTCGCTCCCTCTCTTCATCTCGCTGATAGAAGGAAGGAAATCCAGCTCAGGGTGAGGGTCTCCCGTCGCATCTGCCAGCAGCTGATCATCCTGAATCTGGGAATGTTCCTTATGGGCGATGTCAGGAAGTGTAACGTCCTCCCCGGGTTCCGAAGCCAACGACGTAAGGGTTGCTTTTGAGAGAGTCTTTTTAATCTGGCGCTCCTGAAAGATCTGCTCCCATTTTTTCAGTATTCTGGGGCTGGCCTCGTAGGTGGTGGGTTTCTGCAGGCTCCGGCTGAGGTTCCTCGGAGTGGATTTTATGATGAGGGGGCTGAGGACACGGCCGTCAGGAAGCCTTTTGGGAGGTGTGCACGGCGAGCAGACGATGGGCTTGAAGTGGTTGAGCTCTTCTGAGATGCTGTCATTGCTCTCGGGGCTGATGGATCGCTCTGGTCTGTGCAGGGCTGAGAGAGACGACGCGGGGTTGAGGAGTGGGCGCTTCTCCGCCGTCAGGTCTGGGGCAGAGAGGCAGCGGTTGTTCTGGGTGGAGGAGAGAACTCCCAGCAGAGGTGTTGATGCGCTGGTGATGGGTGGGACCTACAAAGTAAGGTTTGGCTGCTCAACAAGCTTGTTATGGAGAAGGGAACGGGCAAATATGGGCAAGGAGAAGGGGAGAAACGTGGCACGGGGCTGCAGCTCAGCTCCTCCTCTATGCAGTCTGGTTGCAGCACATGGCACCGCCAACACCGGACATACAACACTGCCAACACAACACAGCACCATCACAGAAGCACAAAATGGTTTGAGTTAAAAGGGGCCCATAAGGCTCTGATCTTATTCCCTGCAATGCACAGGGACGCTCACAGCTCCATCAGTGCTCAGAGTCCATCCCCTGACCCTGGGTGTCTCCATGAACGGGGCATCCACCACCTCTCTGAGCAACCTGTGCTTCACCGCCCTTACCAGAACAAAATAACTTTTCCTTCTATCCAATCTAATATCAGGGTCTCAAATTTATTGTAGTGTTAGAAATGCTCTGGGATAGGGCAAATGGCAACCCCTCTGTTGGTGAAACAACGTTGAGGAGCCCCAGCAGTGTCCTGGCTGCAGGAAGCTACTCTCCTCAAAGGTAATGGTCACCCAATGGCTCTTTGCTCCCTAGCAAGGCACAGGGGAGCAAGAATGAATACTTGGCCTGGGTTTAACACACTCCTCTATAAAACGTTGTCTGTGTGCCAGAGGCAGATCAGTGGAACCTCCGTGAGCATTCCCCACACAGTGCCAGTGCGGGGACAATCTCTGGCAGAGCTGAAGAGCAGCATTTCTTGTCCTCTCCTAATGCTGTTCTATCTGGGATGTGCCAGAACCCACCCGTACATAAATCTGACATAAAAGCTGCACATAGTCAAAGGTAATCGGTTCCTGCTGGCTTGTTTTGGAGTCAAAACAGGTTTGTGGGACATCCTTGCAGCACAGCTTTTATTGGGCCAGGCCCATACATCACCTGCTTGAAAAAATGAATGGCCAGGGAGGGCAGCTCAGACACAGACCCTCACTTGGAGCTCAGTCCAGTTTAGATCAGAACTGGACCAAGCTTTTAACAAGAGACTCCAGACCATGGTCCCTGCCCACTGAGACATAAGGCCTGGTGCACAGTGTAACAGCTGTCATTAATTCCCTGGGTCTGAAGGAAGCAAGACCAGGCCGACTTTTCCCACAGCAGAGTTCAGTGAAAGCACCAAAGAAAGTATGCTAGCACCAGGGGAGCAATGAGTTTTGCTCTACTTAAGCAACTCTGAACAACTCTGAACAACTTTTTAAGCACCTCTGAATTAACAACACGGGAGAAAGTGGGAGAAGAGAGGATTTTCTTCTCAACTTTTATGATTTTTAACTTTAACTTCCTTTAACCGAAGCTGGGGCTTCAGCCTTGGAAAGAAAATGAATTACAAAACAAAGCAATGAAGAGAACCCTTCCAATTTCCAGCTATGCCACAACACAAACAGCTCGGTAAGCTGTCTGCTCTCCTGCCCTGTAATTTCGAACCTGACAGGTTTTTATTATGAGCTGCAAGGAGATGACTGGTCCAGGGCAGTAAAACCACCACAGAACCAGTGTCTGATACAAGCAGATTGCTGGCACTGTATGACCTCAGATAAGGACGTGACACATCAAACCCTTTCTCGCCGCACGCTGTTGGGAACAGGTGGTACCTTTGTTTTGTTGAGTGGGGCTGATCTCTGCCTGCTCTTTGATCTCTCCTGGATAGTGTCATTGCAGCTCCGACTCCTTTCCACCTTGGAGGTTAGGTTCCTGTAAAGCAATTACATGAGATTGCTCTTTATCTTGGGAGCAACACGTTGAATATCCCCAGCAGAAAGGACACCTGAAACCTGGAGCTGCAGGGACCACGGCTCTGCAAGCAGAGCCCCAAACCCACAGGTGGGTGTTTGATGGGAACAGCTGGCTGCTGCCCACCTCTGTGCTGAGACCTCACCGTCTGCTGAATGAAGCCATCAAGCAAAAGCAGTTGGGGTAGATGACCTCTGTAGGTCCCTTCCAACCAAACTGTTGTATATTATGCAGAAATGTCATGGGTGATAGTGATGGGCTGACGGTTGGACCAGATGATCTTAGTAATCTTTTCCAACCTTGATGAGTTTCTGATTCTAAATAATCTTGGTAAGAGTTGGAATCAAACCATGAGCCCTGCAGGGCTGTGGCTGCTGCCTGCATCGCTTCAGGGTGATGCCACAGCACTGAGCAGATGCTGCCCAGGGTTTTGGCCATGGAAATCTCCAGCTGAAGCTGCAGGTGGAATGACAGCTCTGCACCACAGCCCTGAGTCTTCCCTAGAGCATCAGTCTATGTTCAAGGGCTCTGTGCTAAATACCCTGACACCTCTACCCCTCGTAACTAATTGAGATCAGAGTTAATGACAGCACTACAGAAGCCCATGTGCTGCTGGTGTGAAGTCACACCGCGTTACTCAGCTGCTTGCAGTGCCTCATGCAGCAGCTCTCACTGATAACTGGTTGGGGCAGATGCTGCCTCTTAGCGTGTGTGCTGGAGATAGATCCAGCACTCAAATCTAACATAAAGAATTCTGTACTTCTGAGTTTTGTAACTTAAATCTACAGTTAGTGATTTTTCAGCTTCATGGGATGAACAGTAAATGCATGAACCCCCAGGATTTTACAGCAGGCAGGAGGTAATCACAACAGATGCTACATTTACCAACTCTTAAATTCCAGAACAGCGACTGCTTTTTTTTTTTGGACTGCAACAACCCTTTTAATTTAATTCAAAGCATCTCAGGTACATTTGGAACAACAGCAAGAAGAGCAAGACAGTTACATCTGCACATTAAGCAGCTTCAATGGAATCTCAGCATCTTACCCTGAAAGGAAAGCAAAGGAGTAGGCACTGGTCTTGGAAACGAATGCCGACCGATGCGTTTGTTTGCCTTGGAATGGTTCTTCATTTTCTGAATCCGAGAGACGTTCAGGAAACTGAAGTCAATCAAGGAAGAGTTAGCTGACATATACAACAAAAAGAATCACTTGGAAAGTAAAGGTCTTTCTTGCAAAGGTATTAATATTCCACAAACCCCTGATGCGACGAGGCCTCCAGGATATAAACTGTGAATGCAACCTCCCAGCAGATGCACACGCTCATGCAGTTCTCTTCACTGGAGCTGTAAGAGCTCCAGTCCCCAAAGATAATAATGCAGCAATAAGCACACAGCTCCTGTGTACAGCTGTGAAAGGAAAGGCTGGATGTTGTGTTGAGGGACGTGGTTTAGTAGGAGCTATTGGCAATAGGTGAACGGTTGGACTGGGTGATCTTTTAGGTCTTTTCCAACCTTGGTGATTCTATGATTCTATGAAAGGTAATTCAAAGATCAAGCACTGGATGAGCAGTAAACTTGAGAAAATCCTCCCAAAAAGGTCCTATGGGACATGAGCCAGAGCCCACATAATCCTCTACCTGTAATTCTTAAGAGCATTTCCTATGGAGTCTCACAGCTGGAAGGAGGAATAGGGCCACACTGTAAGGGACTTGTGGAGACATGCTCCAGGAAAGGCTGTGTGCCACCTCTGCACGTTCAGTGCAGCTGCAGCTTCAGTTGTGAGCAAACTGGGTGGAAGAAGTGGAGACAAACCTCCAGAAAGACATTTGTGGTCATGATAAACCCTCTTAGAACACAGGTCTTGTTAGTAGAAATCTTTGTGAACTGTTAGCTCGTATCCTTCAGGGCCATAGAGAAATCAGTCCTGGAAAGCATGTAGAGTCAAAGGAAGAAACCTAACTCCTGCTCCAGGGTTGAATCTCAGCAGTATTTCACCTGGTTGGTGTCTGTGATGTGGACTGGAAAGTAGAAGCTTACTTACACACTCCTGGTTCACTTTGAGCACGAGAGAGTCGTCTTTTTTCTGCTGTTCTTCCATTTTTCGCTTTCCTACTTCCACGTCATCTAGCATGAGCTTGTGAATCAGGTCCTCAGAAGCTTTTTCTTCTTGTACCTTTTCTTCTCTCAGCTGGAAACAACGACAACAGAGACAGCATAATTGAAATGCCTTCAGTTCCACACCTGGTTGTCAATAGTGATTTTCCAAAAAAGTTTGGCCACAACATTTAATTTTGTGTCTCCGTTCCTCTGCTCTGCCTTCCTCATAAGCAATCATGGGAAGACTGTTTTCTTTCTACATCTACACAAAGCAGGGATGTCACTGCAAAACAGCAAAGGCACTGTTAGATGCAATGTTTGACAGTGAGTTCTCTGCCAAACTGGTTTCTAAACTAGAGAAAAAAGCTTCTGTCTACTTGTGGATTATCACACTACAAGTTAATAGGGCAGAACAGTGCATATACACAATAGTTTCATGCAAGCTACAACATTTCTGTCTTCAAAAGGACTGCAACACTGCACACACAACTTGTCAGGTAGACAGACAGCACCACCTGAATTCACACTCGTGAGTTATGGCAATCCCCATGCCATGTAAACTTCTGCTGTTTCATGGACGTGTTGGGATGGAGGAGACCCAGAGAGACCATCCAACCCTCCGATGGCCATCAGGAGTCCCAAAGTTGCAACTTGATTTTGAATTCTCACTTGTTTTTAGACATTTTCTCGTCACTTTTAGCACCGTGGCTGGCAGCAATTCACAAAGACTATGAAGCAACACTGTTTTACTCACATGTGCTGTACTACAGCACTTTATGAACCCAAACGAAGGCTGAGTGAAGGCTGAACAAGGAATCCTACAGAACTGCATGGTCGCCCCAGCAATGTCCTGCCTTGTTTCCCATGAGCTCTGCACTGAACCGTGGTGTTGCTGCACCCCATGGACTGTGCTCCTTCCATTCACTGCCCCCTGCTTAGAATCACAGAGTATCTCAAGGTGGGAGGAACTCCCAGCTCCATCCAACCCATGTGGCTGAGAGCAGCATCCCAGTGCTCCCTGACATCTGGTAGCTTAGGGCTGCCCTCCTGGGAAAAGCACAACTCACTGCTCAATGGCTGCTTACAACCAGCTCAGATGGACCCTTCATTTCCATCAGCCCCTCATGGCCAGACTGTGCCTACACAGAGGCTTCAGCCCTCCTGAAGCAAAGGATTACCCTCATGGGGTCACAGATGGATGGGCTGCGACGAGATGCGCTGTTCAGAGCCAACAAAGCCCTCCTCTCCTCCTTCACACCTCTTAGAATCACGGAATCATTCAGATTGGAGAAGACTTCCAAGATCCCCAAATCCAACCCCATCCCATCCCCACCATGCCCACTGACCATGCCCTTCAGTGCCACATCCACACAGTTTTGGAGCACCTCCAGGAATGGTGACTCCCCCACCTACCTGGGCAGCCCGTGCCAGAGCATCAATGCACTTTCAGAGAAGAAATTCTCCCTAATATCCAACCTGACCCTCCTCTGGTGCAACTTGAGGCCCACGGCCTCTCATCCCATCACTGTTTCCTTGGAGCAGAGGCAGACCCCACCTCACTACAACCTCCTTTCAGGCAGCTGTGGAGAGAATAAGGTCTCCCCTGAGCCTCTTCTCCAGATTGAACCAACCCCCCTATCTCTTCCTTTTGAACAAGGTGTGCAGCATGCGCTTGGATCCATCCGCTGCCCAGGGTAACACCACAACACCTCTCCTCTCTCGTTTCTCAGCCTCTCATCTCTTCCTGAACTCAACACTTGTACATAACGCCACGAAGAGCTCACCTAGGTGCCTGGATGGAACTTCTCTTTCCACCCCACCTCTATAGGTGGGCCTCCTCGACGACTCTGGCCTCTGGTTGTCAGCAGCAGGTCTGCGCTGCTGTTTCACAGTTGTGCTCAGCACAAGGATCCACAGAATGGCTGGATTGGATGGGACCTTAAAGATCATCCAGTTCCAACCTCCTGCTCTGGAATTACAGTTCCGTTTCTGCCCCACAGCTCAGTGTGGGATCTCCTTGTGGTTTCCCACCTTCCTGCTAAGACAGCAGCATCCTTCTGCCTCCCAGTGCCGATGGAAATAAAGGCACAAAGCTTTCCTGGGGTTCGTGCAGTTGCACTGCAGCCCAGTAAGAGAAAAGAGTCGGTGACACTGCAACAACAACGGGCTTTTCAAAAAATATATGCTCTCTTTTTCTTCCCTTTCTCAAGGTTAACAAAATAAGCATGGCCATGTGAGTGACCCCATCTCAGAAGCTGAAGAAAGAAAACCGGGTTTGCAGCGCACTGCACAAAAAGCAAATTGTGATTTTGAGATGAGGAAGGATCCAAATTCTACTGAATCTGAACCTACAGGGATGAGCGAGGGAGGAGGAGGAGGAGGAGAAGGCACAAAGCAGCAAAAAGCCTCATCCGGGTGATGGTGGGTGTGTAGCAAATGGTTCCAAAGACAGATTTTGCTTCTGGTTTAGCGATGCTTGAAGACACATCTTTGAAATCCTGATCTATTAATAATCTGAAGCGAGAACATCATCTGACTGAGAGAGATTACTGCCATGTGACTGAGCCATGGGTAGTACAGGACTCTGCTGCACATTTTGTGAGGTTTCTGCAGTGTTTTTGTGCTTTGAGAGGCCCCTCTGGAAGTATCTGAAGCAAAAGGTCACACTGAGGCTCGTCATAAAGATGACTGAAATGCCACCCAACACTTCCATCCCTTCCATATGAATGGAAGGAGCTAGATGGGAATCTTGGCTTTTTCTCCAACATACAAAATCATACCCAACTCCCAAGCATAAAGCCACAAGCTTACACAACATCATGTAGGAAGGAATATCTAAGAACTGTAGGCAAACCTATGGGACAGCAAGTTGAAGGTGCAAGCACAAGGTGCCACATGCATCACTGGGAGGCAGTCATTTCACAAAAAGGGGGTAAAAAAACATGGCATAAAAGGAAAACAATTCTTGTCCTGCAGGTAGGAAGCAAGTGCTTGACTCTGAAAGCCAGATCCCCCAGTGCTGAGAAAATCACACCACAAGATGATCCACTTCCACTAAGTTTCTCCCTGCAGAATGATGGCCACTACTTTGGTTTTAACTGCATGAGGAGGGAAGGAGGTCCAGAGCTTTGGAAAACATTTAACAGGGGATGCAAAAGCTGCTGGAAAGCTGAAGACAACAAAGGTTGTCCTCATGTCACCACCACGTGACACCACGCGCCTCCAGACAGAGGAAAACCCAGTTACACACCAGCTTTGGTCCCCAAATCTGAGCCCTCTGCATTCTGAAGTTTCCCCTGAAAATCACGGGCACCACGCGACTCTTTCTTCCAAGAGTCAAAAGAGCCAAGAGTTAAGATTAAGGGAAAAGCTGGAATTTCTGCCGTGATGATGGAACAGAAACCCCTCTCCCATCTCTCTGTGAGCAAAAAGGGGAAGCCAACAGCCAAACATCCTCAAAACACCAGAGGAACCTTCAAGCATCTCCTTTACACAGATGGGGAAGTGAGAGGTGCTGGTGCACGTTTGTGTGGCATCTCCTTGCTGAAGTCAAGCAGCAGATGCAGAGACTTCTGCAGCCTGCCACCAGCTGACTGTGACTCAGACTGCTTATCTGAACTTGGTTTGTTGCACGTGAAGTTAGTCATTGTGTGATCAGAATAGGGAAATGGTGACAAAGCACCCACAAGCCAGGAAGGCTGTCCTGCAGAGATGCTGTACAGGAGTTACAAGGGAGAGAAGACGGTTTAATCCCTGCAGGAATCATAGAATAAAATCATAGAATAGAATAACAGAACCATTAAGGATAGGGAAGACCTCCGAGATCCCCAAGTCCAACCCCAGCCCACCCCCACCATGCTCACTGACCGAGTCCCTCAGTGCCACATCTGCCCTTTATCTGAACACCTGCAGGGATGCTGACACCAGCACCTCCTTGTGCCAACACATTACTGCTCTTTTGGAGAAGAAATTTTCCCCAGTCTCCAACCTGAATTTCCCCTGATGCAACCTGGGGCCGTTACCTGCAGATCTCAACCAGGCTGGAGGCACCTGAAGAGCACTGTCTCAGTTCAGCACAGCAAGCCTACGTGCAGCTGGGGGCACAAAAGCCTCCTCTGATCACACCAAGAACTTCCCCACAAGCAGAAATTAGCAGTTCTGCCTCAGAAACCAGGAAAACCTGCAGAAACGATGAGCTGGCTCCCAAATCACGGTGGGAATTCTCTCACTCAGTTACCAGGATATTCATAATACCCTGGCAAAGTCTGCAGCTAATACCTACATGAAAAGCTTGCTTTTTTCTTTAAGTAGAACAGATCCATCCTCCAGGTTCCAGCAAAAATAAATTCAATTGCCAAACACAGTGATGCACGTTTAAGTTAATTAATAAACCAGACTTTTGTTTCTAAGTGCTCAGTCTTGCACTGCTGCCTAACCCAACAACTCTTCAACAAAGCATCTCAGTGTTGCTAAAAGAGCCACAGCACCCGACAAACACAGCACAGTCTACCCAGCACAAGTAGGCTGGACCAAAAAAGTTTCCATTCCTTACCATCAATTAACCAAAGGTTGCAATCAAAGCGATCCTAATGAGGCTGCACTACTAATTGCGTGGAGAAGAAGGAGAGAAAACCCTTCCCCTTTTTAAAATTCCACCTAATTCATCTGTGATTTTAATACAGGCATTCCCTGAGTAGCTGTTTACCTGAAACACCACCTAAGCTGTACTTTCCTGCTTAGTCAGTGTACGAGGTTATCTTTCCATCTATCTTTCCATCTAAACATTCCAGCTCTTCCTATGTTGTCGAGACCTTCAAACAAAAGCCCAAAGAAAATGTTATCAGTGACAAATCTGCTCCTTCTCCCCAGCAGGAAACCCAACAGTGGGGAACATCCCAAAGCAGAACGCATCATGGTGCTGCTCCAGCAGTACCGTGCAGGAGTCCAGGAACACAGCAGGAGCACAGTTATGGGACTAAAGCAATTGGGACTGGAAATGATTAGATGCTTAGCTACAGCAGTCCTTGCTTTTGCCATAGTGTTTCTTGCTTCAAATTTCTGTCCATGACAAGCCATTGGAGGCATTTCATAGAATCACAGAATCATGGAATCATGGCATATCTGGGGTGGAAGGGGAGCTTAAAGCCCCTTCCAGCCTCACTCTTACTGTGGGCTGGTTGACCCCACCAGCTCAGGCTGCCCAGGGCCCCATGCATGGCCTTTGGCACCTCCAGAATGGGGCTCCCACAGCTCTGTGAAGCCCATGCCAGAGAATTTCAGTGACTTAGATTCAAACAATCCCTTTTTTTAAACGTACTAAAGGCAAAATTCTCTACAGAATTGCCTCCAGGGATACAGATGCTCTCACAAACCCTTTATAATCGAGGTCCACCAAGGACTGTCCATCTCCAGGCTCTGGAAGGCAGCCCAGGGCAGCAGGAGCTGGCTTCTGCACGCCTGCCTGCTGCCAACACCTCCCTGAGCTGGCTGAGCAGCAAAAAGGGAATAAATGACCTTTGTTACAGAGCAGGGATGAAAAGCCCTTCGAGCTTCCTTACAGGTAGGATGGCATTCCTGCTGGAAATCCATGTGATTCTGGAAGAAAAGCTGCAGTTACACTGAGTACTCTACCTTCCTTAGCTGGCTTTCATATTCTTCTCGAAGTTCCCCCGGTTTGCTTAATTTGATGGGTGCTCTGAATATAAAATCTGAAAAAAGAAGGGAGAAAGGAAGCACATTTAAGGCAGGCTGTTGGGCCACCCATCTTTGCTCCTCCTGTGCCCCACTGCCTGTAAAAGGTTTTTGCAAACGGTGCTGGTAATGCGGGCAGCACGCAGTGCAGCTGTGTTGGCTTTCCCCAGCACAACTACACCCACATTGCTGGTTTAGGGAGTGTTTTCTGTCCCAAAACACCACCACTAAGTTGGCCCTAAGAGATGATTTCCAATGTGGAAGCGAGCACACGGCTGGCACTTCTACTTTGCTGCAATTTGCCTGTTTTGCCACCAAATACCTTGGCGTGTGTTTGCCTGTCAGCTTGAGCCTGCAGACACAGCCCAGGACCTTGATACAGCCCCAAGCTGATGGCTGAATGCATCTTCTTGGCTTTTAAATTCACCAACAAAACCCCCATAGCTGAACTCCCAGTGATGAAGCGATGGAGTGGGAACACAGCCAGTGCCCACGTGTACCAAACCACATGGAACTGCTGCATGGTTTGCTTGCTTCGAAAGGGAACAAACCTCTTGTTTGTAGAGACTTTGAAAGTACTTTCAAAGTACAGACTTTGAAAAAGCTTCCATTCCCTCTTGCAAGAGCTCACGCCATAAAGGAAAGTGCCATGCTGGTGCCACCATGTCAATGATGGCTCTGTGCCCACACTGATCGCATCCTTGAGCGCCCTGTGCATGTCATCAGGTTGAATTTCCATCTGCAGTGTGCCTGCAGCAACCACCAGCTCCTGCTGGGTGCTTTAGGTTGGCATCAGATCTTATCCTCCCAGCTAAAAAGGTGTTTCCTCCCTCCAGGGTCATGAAAGCGTGTGGGTTAACCCGGGGAGACGAGCGAGCCGTAGCGACAGTCCCATCACTTGCTTCAGTTCAGCAAGCCAGAAGAGATCCTCAATGATGAGACACTTACAAAGTTCTGCTGGTTTAGCTAATGCACCCAGGTGGGGGGCAATTCCAGGTCCAGCATCACTATGCAGTAACTGGTATCTCTCATAGAGACATAAAAAAAAAAGACAGAGAGCCCAAATTCCTAACTTTTGCTTATAGAAATGCAAAAAGAACCATTATCAGTAGGGCACGTTGAATGCGTCTCTGCTCCCCTGGGCCTTCAATCCTACACCCTCCTTGTCCCCACAAACACTCATGGTGTGCTCTACACCTCTGCTTCATCACATCCTAGTTTTGGGTGCCACCATTAATCCCAGCTGGAGGTGCTGGCTCGATGATGCCCTATTGCTGCCAAGCAGAACGATGGCAATGTGTGAGAACTCGAGCAAATGCCTCTTGGTTGGTTTTGCTACAGAATTCCTGCCTGGTTCTTCTCCTGAGGGAGCTGCAGAGGAGCAGGGATGGTCTCTGAGTGAAGGGCTGCAGGGAAAGGCTGGCACTGGGATGTGGGCTTTGCTTTGAGGGTGATATTCACACCAAAACCACAAGTCAGCATCAGCATCTGTTCCTCAATGCTTGCAGCCAGGGCTTCCATCCTGTTTTCTGCTCAATCACAAAAATACGACGGGTTCTATGAGAGGACAACACACTTGCTATTTTCTAATCTTCCCCATTTTAGCTCTCCAAAGTTGGCCCTGCAGCCAGGCACTGTTCATCTGCACTCCTGAGTGGCACTTGGAGAAAATTCCATGCAGATGGAATATAAAGATGCTAAAATAGCCACCTCAGTGCAGAAAGCCTTTGGTTCCTTGTCCTGCAGCCAAAGCTCCAGTCTAGGCGACCTTTAGATGTCCCTTCCAACTCATCTGCTTCTACAGTTCTGTGACTCCATGGGCTCTGCTGCTTGGATAGATGCTGCCATCTCCTCTTTTCCCCTTTGCTCCTAGCAGAAACAATCAAAATCTTGAGATTTTCACAGCTTTTTGTTCCCACTTCCAGCAGTCAGTATTCTGCTTTGTGGAATGAGATCTTGATGCTTTTGAAACACAGAGCAAGTTTTCTGGCCGTGAATGCAGAGAGGCTTGGAAACAGGTTTCTGATGGGAGTAATTAACTCACTCAAAGTGGTTTATTAAGTAATTATGTAAAGATATGCCAGTGGAATGCTTCATATAGATCATAAACAGCCTTATGAGGACACAGAAAGGAATATTCAGGGAAGATTTCCCCCTCGTTCCTGTCCCCATCCACTGTATATGAATAACTTGCGTTAATTCAATCTCACCTCATCACTGGTGAGATAATTAGGGGGCAAGGGGTAAACAAGGAATGACAGGAGTACATCTCCCAGGGGTGAGTGGTACTTTTGCACCTGCAGTAGACATGGAGACATCCACCCTTCTTCTTTATTGAGAAAATTAAGGGTCTGGCAGCATTAGGGGGGATGTGTGTACTTCAGAGCAGCCTTCATACACGCACTACGCTATCGCTGTCCACATCTCACTCTGCACAGAAGTGCACAAAGAAACAAAACAAAACGAGAGTTCAGGAATCCAGCATGGTGCAAAGAACTTCAATACAGGCTTCACACCTCTGTGGATAAAGAAGAACAGGCTGGGAGGCAGGCCCATCACACGAGGTTTCCTCGAGTGGCTTTTCCCAGCTTGGTTTCCAGTTCCTGTGATAGCTGGAATAGGATAATCTTGATCCCAGCATATGAGTAACAAAAAGGCTTTGCCTTTTCCACTCAGAATCACACAAAACCCCACACCAAGCTAGTCTGGGTATAACCATTACTGCAAAGGAGCACAGTGCTCATCCAGCTCCAAGCCCTGCTGTGTGCAGGTCGCCAACCAGCAGCCCAGGCTGCCCAGAGCCACATCCAGCCTGGCCTTGAATGCCTGCAGGGATGGGGCATCCACAGCCACCTTGGGCAACCTGTTCACACGACCTTTGTTGGACAGCCTTAAATTAAACACATGCCATCAAGCTGCCATGCATCACCCATGCTGGAAGAAAGCAATGTGCTGCATTGAGTGAATGTGGGATCACGTCACTGCTGTTCACACGGTGTGGAAAGACTTTATCGTGACTGCACTGTGCTCTTGGGGAAAAAATCAAGCTGGAGACAGGCTGCAGAAAAGGCAGGAAATGAAGGAACCACCAGGAAATGCTCAAGACTGGTGTAGGCCGGCAGGCTGAAAGGGAAACTGCGGCCAAAACACTCAGAGGAAGGATGAGGAAGTCATGCTCCAGGCCTGGCAATTAAAAACACCCTCTCATAAAGGGATCAGTTATTAATTGCTTTGCAGAGCTACTGGGCAGGAGAGGAACGAAAGCAACCAACTGATTTTACAACAAAGGAGATTTGGATTAGATAGCAGGCCAAGTTTTCCACGCGTTCAGATCCTTAAACAAAGGTGGCCATGGAACCCCTAATGGAGGTGTCTTCACTGACGGATGACTCACGTGTCCATGAGGAGTGACTGAGGCACATCCATCCCACCTTGGTAGGAAGCAGCAGGCTTCCCACAACCCTTCCAGAAACACCTGCTGCTCTCTTGCACAAGTCTTCTCTGCCCCTTGACCACCTTATTACCACTCCTAATCAAGCTCTCTCCTCAAAAATTGAATTTCTGCTCCTCTGCTCACTTCTCCTTCGGTTCTCCAAGTTCCTGCAGGATATCTACAATGTCTGATGGTAACATCAGGAGTGAGAGGCAGAAATTGACACACGTGGGTGAAGCTGGTCTTACGCTGCCTGAGATGACAAAGCTGAGTTCTCATCTGCTTTTCCTTCCACAAGATTCTTTCTGTCTGACGCCAGGTAGACTGCTGTCCTTGGAGAACACTGAGCATCCTTATTTTCTTGCAGTCTGGCCTAAGCAGCTCACCAGGAGCATGGTCCATGTGTGTCTGTTCATCTCGTCTGGCTGAATCTTCCAGCACCCACTGTCTCCACGTCCTGCCCTGCTCCCAGCCTCCCATCTGCTGCACCTATCTGTTTCCAAGGCTTTCAACAGACAACTGTTTGGCTACAAGAAATCTCACTCAGCCAAGTACCTTTAAGCATTAAAGCATTACCCTGTATCACTGCATCTTCAGCTCAATATCTGCTCTTACAGCAGCAGCCACGGGTGCGTTTCCAGACGCAACTCATCACCAGAGATGCCCATGCAGCAGGGAGATGGGCCACAGGACCCACAGGCCAAGCCAGATCCTTCTGGTTGGGCAGCTGGAGGCCACCAGATGGCACAGGGGCTCTAAGGGCAGACAGATCACCTTCGCCCCGCTCACCACTTCACCACCCCACTCCAGCCACTTCTGTTGGGCAAGTGTCACAAGGACTTTGTCTTCATACCTGTTTGTACAGCACACAAGCCCTGATCCCAGCTGCAGCCTCCACAAGTCCACTGTTACGCAGGAATGCCAGTGAAGGATACAAAACAAGACTGGAAATCAGAAGCAGTCAGTCAGTGCAAGCTGGAATAATCCAGCTATGTCAAGAGGTAGCATCTTTCATAGGGTTGTAATACTTAAAAAAAGATATTAAAAAGTAGTTTCCCAAATTCTGTGGATTTCAAGTGATACAGTTCAGCATATCAGCTTCTTGCATGTTTGATAACGGAATGGTGAAGCTGGGGGCACCTCTGGTCCCTCTGCCACCCAGAGCAGGATGCCCAGCACCACATCCAGGTGCCTTTTGGAGATCACCAAAGAGAAGACTGCAGCCCCACTCTGGTCCCTGTGCCAGTGCTTGGTTACAGGACAGTAAAAAAAACAAAACAGTGTATTCTTATGTGGAATAGAACTTCTTGTGGTTTAATTCATGCCTACCACCAGGTACCATAGAGAAGAACCTGGCTGCACTGCCCTTACTGCCTACTCTCAGGTATCTGTGCACAACTGGAGGTCCTCCTGAGCCTTCACCAGAACCAACAATTGAAACAGCAAAAGGCAAAGTGACACGACATGCAACCAGAAAGGCTCCTACAAGCACATCGCAGCAAAAGGCAGACTAAAGAAAACATCATTCTGCTGCTTGGTGGGCATGGTGCTGATGCCAAAGGACGTGGAAAAATGCTGAGATGCTCAATGCCTCCTTGCCTCAATCTACATGGAACAGCCCCAGCAGCCCCAGGTCCTGGGAAAGCCTGGAGCAAATAAGACTCACCCATGCTGGAGCAGTGATCATTTTAGGGAATTTAACAGACTGGAGGCACGTAAGACCATGGGACCTGATGGGTAGCACTTGTGTGCTGAGACTTGGTCAATGTCTTTGTAAGGCCGCTCTCAATTGTCTTTGAAAGGCCATGGTGACCAGGAGAGAACCTTGGAGCTCTGAAGAAAGCCAATGTCACTACTCTGACATTCCGTCTCGACAATGAGATGGAATGACCAGCTGGTCAGCCTTGTGATATCAGAAAGGTGGTGGAGCAAATGATCCTGGAAAGCATTTCCAGGCACATGATGGACAAAAAAGTGACTGGGAGCAGTCAGCAGGGGTTTACAAAGAAGGCAGGTTTAATTGATGTGGTAGCCTTCTGTGACGAGGTGACCACCTTGGTGGATGGGGGCAAAAAAGGATGTTGCTTGCCTCGACCATGAAGGGCCGTGAAGAGCAGAGAAATATAAAACAACCCAGGTTGGAAGGGACCCACAGGGATCACTGACCCCAAGCCCTGGCCATACACAGCATCCCCAAACCCCAACCCTATGGCTGAGAGGTGTCCCAGTGCTCCCTGAGCTCTGGCAGCTCAGGGCTGTGCCCGCTGCCCTGGTAGCTGTGCCATGCACACTGTTTTCCGGGGCAGAACCAAGATGTAACGAGCACAAACTGGAACAAGACAAGTTCCACTGAATCAATCAGAGTGGTCAAGCGTTGGCACAAGTCACCCGGAAAGGCTGCAAAGTCTCCATCCTTGGAGAGGGTCAAAACCCACCTGGACATGGTCCTGGCAGCCTTCTTCTGGTGGTTCTACTTGAGCAGAAGGCCCCAGGGGCGGCTGCCAACCCCAGCTAGTCTATGACCACGATAAACCTGGCTGCAGTCGAAATAAAGTGCATCCCCTGCTCTCTCTGCTTCTAGTAGGCTACCATTTGTAATCTTCAATTTCTGCACTATTAGCATGACTCACAGAACAAGCAGTCAATTAGCTTTACAGTTTTCAGTCTGATGCAGCCACCTGGTGCTGCTTCAGGACAGGCCTGATCTTACCAGGCACACCATTCCAGACGAGAGCTCATTTTAGCTCACCTCATTAACCGTTAATTGAAACACCCCACAGCCTTCAGCACAACCATACGTCGGCAATTCCACGCAGAGCACAGCAGTTTGTCCAGCACTTGGGTAACACCACAGGCACATCCCTGTTCGGATGCACTCTCCACGTTTCTCCATGCTAAGATCCCCTGCCGTTCCCTCCAGTATATTTTCAGAGCTTTAGGAAGTTCAGAAAGAAAATGACCACCAACGTGACTGCTGCAAAACACACGCATCTCGGGTAATGCGAGACAAGCAGAGACTTGAAATTAATTTGTTTTTAAATGTAAGTGTTCCTGCAGCGTGGCTGGATATTCCCATGCAGGCCAGGCCAGGGCAAGCACCGTCTTGGTGGGAGGTTTTGGGGAGGAGCGTGGCTCGGCGGCGGTCCGTCCTCCAGCTGCTTGGCGCAGCTCACTGCCAGACAGCCCTTCTATTCATCACATCCAGCAAATCCTTCCGAATTCGCTTCCAGTGGAGGTTAGTGGGGTGAGTTCAAACCACCAATTTAAGCCGTTTATGCTCATCCTGCCAATTTCTCCCGCGGCGAATGAGAGGGTGCTGACACATGCATGAGGCGGGAGCCCAGAGGTGAGGAGTGGCTGGGGCAGAGCTCAGCTGGTTTTGTGGTGTCCATCTGGAGCTCAACGCAGAGCTTCCAGCGGTGGAGAAGCGCTCGTGGTGATGCAGATGATCTGTGCCAACACTGCTGCATCGTCCCCCGGAGCGTCACACTGCGCTGTCAGTGCAGACAGCCTGCTCTCCATACAGGGAGGAAATGCCTTAATAAAAAAATACCCTCGGAAATGATGGACTTTCTGTCAACAAAGACTGGGACGTCCCTCAACACAAGAGCTTTCCTCTTGCGATGCAGCAGGAACTCATCCGGTGTTTACAACCCCTGCAGGTTTCCTCTGTAACCATTAACTATTTGGGCAATGCTATTACAAAATAACTGGCTGCTGGCCACTGGATGATCCAAACTGGTGCCACCTTGGCCATGTGACACTGTCCCCACTCGGGACTGCCCAGTTCCTCCCGGTGCCAACAGTGAGGGAAAGGAATGGGTCCTCCTGTCACTGGCACTGCCCTGGAGAAGGGGATGGGGTGTTCTCCCATCACCAGTGCCTTTCTGGAGAAGGAAACGGGTCCTCCTGTCTCTGCTGTTGTCTTGGGGAAGAGGACGGGTCCTCCTGTCTCCAATGTCTTTGCGAGGAATGGGAAGGGTACTCTTGTCACTGGCACCTTCCCAGGGAAGGGGACGGGTCCTTCTGCCACCAGCGCTGCCTTGGGGAAGCGGATGGGTTCTCCCACCTCTGGTGCCATCCTGGGCGAGGGGATGGGTCCCACTGTCACCATGTTCTTTCCAAACAAGGTGACAGATCCTACAGTCTCCTACACTGCCCCAGGGAAGCGGACAGGCTCCTTCATCACTAGTGCTTCCCCAGGGAAGAGGACAGCAGTCTGAAAGCTCTTACCCCTCTTACCGTGAACAGAGCTAACTCCAGATATCAAGAGGATTACCCCTTCCCCACACCCTCTGCCTGCAGGCGGTTGACCACAGCCCCTCCACACAGCGCAAAGCTGAGCCCCTACAACTCATCGCACCTCCCACCGCCCAGCCGAGCCTCCGCGCACCGCCCCCACCCAGAGCGCCCCCCCCCCGCTCACACAAGCCCCGCCCATCATGCAATATGGCCACGCCCCCCTTCTGGCCCCGCCCAGCGCCTCCCCGCACCCCCTGCTCCCCCCCGCTGCCGCCGCGGCGGTTGGGGCCGAGGAGGGGGGAGGGGAGGAGAGGAGAGGGGAGGGGCAGGAGCCGCCGCCGCCGCCGCCGCACCTGGGTCCGGCGGCCGCTGCTCCGCGCCTCCTCCTCCTCCTCCTCCTCCGGCGGCCGTCGCGTCGGTGCGGGCCCGGTTGGCAAAACGGCTGCGGCAAAGCGGGCAGCGCAGGGCCGGGCCCTGCAGGCAGCGTTGGAAGCAGGCGAGGCACAGCGAGTGGCGGCAGGGCGGCGTCACCGCCTCCCCCAGAGCCTGGCGGCACGCCGAGCACTCCGCCTCCGCCTCCTCCTCCTGCTCTTCCGCCCCGGCCCGCCCTCGCCGCCTCCGCCGCCCGCCCCGCCGCGCACAGCCCGCCGCCCGGCTCCCGAGGCCCGCCGCCGCCGCCGCCATCTTCCCGCACTTTGAAGGGACAGAGCGCTGAGGCGAGGCCACGCCCCTCATGCATTATGCACTAGGCGATGTATAGTCATGAGGCAGCACCGCCCCGTATGGGACCCGCCCTCGTGGTGGCACCTCCCACCTCATTGCATATTCATGAGACAAGTAAATAAGTAGGGATCTCGCCGGATCTGTTCAGTGGGCGCGAATGCTCTTGCTGAAGGAGGTTGGGTGTAGGTTGAGGCTCCCCTCAGAGCGGCGGTTGCTGCTCCCAGCGCGATGCCGTCCCTCTGTGGCCCTGTATCTTTGCATATACCGTACAGAATCCCCTAATCCTTTTCTACGTTGATTCGCTGTCGCTGCTCACTTTTGTGCTCACAGAATCCCCAAGGTTGGAAAAGACTTTCGATGGGTGGAACACTCAACGCTGTCTGGATGGTGGCACCGTGGGCAGCAGCTCAGTGTCCAGGTGCAGAGCAGCGCTGAGTGCTGCTCCTCAGGGCTGGGCGCTGGGAGCAGGGTTAGCGAACATCTTTGTGGGTGACACAGGCAGCGGGATCGAGTGCATCCTGAGCACTTTGCAGATGGCACCAAGCCGAGCAGCGCAGTCAACACGCCAGAAGGAAGGGATGCCATGCGCAGGACCTGGGCAGGATGGAGAGGCGGGCCCAGGCCAACCTCGTGGAGATCAAGAAGGCCAAGTGCCTTCCCAAAGCCAGGTGCAATCCCAAGCACAGACAGAGGTCGGGCAGAGAATGGCTTGAGAGCAGCCCCGAGGAGAAGGATGGAAGCCTCAACGCCAGCTGGCAATGTGCGCCGGCAGCCCAGAAGGCCAATGGTATCCTGGGCTGCATGGAGAGAAGTGTGAGCAGCAGGGCAGGGAGGTGATTCTGCCCTCTGCTCTGCTCTCGTGAGACCCCACCTGGAGCACTGCGTCCGGTTCTGGGGCCCCGAACATCAGA
>NW_024884751.1:0-59111 GCF_019232065.1 Centrocercus urophasianus | reverse complement strand
CCTACCGGGTGCCGCCCGCCGGGCCCGCCCCACCGGTCACGTAGCTCTGCGGCATCGCAGCCCCATTTACCGCGGGGCCGGAGCTCTCAGCCCGCAGTTCCGTACCCGTCGTCACCGGTCCCGCACGGTAAGTGGGGAACCGGGAACGGGGAACCGGGATCTGGGTCCGGGGTGGATTACGGGGCGCAGCCGGGAGGGACCGACGGAAGGAGCGGCCGCCCGGACGGCGGCTGTGTGCGGTGCGATCGGTGTCGCGGGGCTCCCGGGATGGGGAGAGGAATTCGGGCAGAGGGGTTCGCGGGTATGGGGGGGCTGCAGGGGGCGCGGGGCACCTCCTGAGCCGGCACGATGCATGTACTGCCCGGAGGGGACCGGCCTGGGGGCACCGCGTTGCCGTTCCCACGTTGTCCTCATCCCGGAGCATCCCCGACTTTGGGGTCTCCCACTTTCGAGATCTCCTCACCTCTGGGGTATCCGTATCCCGACGCATCCCCATCCCATCCCCGGCACCCAGCAGTCTTCCCACGCCCCAAACCCCCCAGGGGTACCCCTCTGCCTTCTTACCCCCATCCCCACTTATTCCCATGCCCCGTACCCCCTTGCCCCGCTCCGAGCGCCCCCCCCCCCCCTCCGTTCTCCCTCAAGATGGCTGGGCTGGGGGCGGGCGAGCAGGCAGCAAAATGGCTGGGAGCTCTCTGGCATCCTCCATGAGGCGCTGCCCCGCTCGGGACTTATGCAACGTGACCCTATGGGGGGCCACGTGCCCTGGGCTAGGGATTGGGGAGGGGGCGAGGGGGGATTCCGGGGGTCCCAATCCCTGTAGGGTGCGGGCTCGTGGTGCGCACGGGGGGGGTGGGGGGGGGTTGGCGGTGGCGGTGCGTGACTCAGCCCTCGTCCGCCGGCAGGCAGCACCATGACGCACCAATACCCCGCGCTCACAGCCGAGCAGAAGAAGGAGCTGTCGGACATCGCGCTGCGCATCGTGGCCCCGGGGAAGGGCATTTTGGCCGCCGATGAATCCGTGGGTCAGTGAGGGGTTGAGAGCCAGAGGGGTGATGGGGGAGAAAGGGGGGGATCCATCCTGTAGTGCTTCCCCTGTGGGTGACGGTGCTGGGTGCCCGCAGGGAGCATGGCCAAGCGCCTCAACCAGATTGGGGTGGAGAACACGGAGGAGAACCGCCGGCTGTACCGCCAGATCCTGTTCAGTGCCGACAGCAGGGTGAAGAAGTGCATCGGGGGGGTCATTTTCTTTCACGAGACCATGTACCAGAAGGCTGACGATGGCACTCCCTTCGTCCAGATGATCAAAGATAAGGGCATCGTTGTGGGCATCAAGGTGGGGGCAGAATCTGGTGGTTTATTGGGTGCTTGGGACGGTGGTGGGGGATCGATGTTCACCCGCCGTTCATCCATCCATAGGTGGACAAAGGTGTCGTTCCGCTGGCCGGGACAGATGGGGAGACCACCACGCAGGGTAGGCGAAGCAAATGTGGGGTGAGGGGTGGGAGATTTGGGGCCGTGGGGCTGACGTGCTGCTCGGCAGGTCTGGATGGGCTGTCGGAGCGCTGTGCCCAGTACAAGAAGGATGGGGCTGACTTTGCCAAGTGGCGCTGCGTGCTGAAAATCAGTGATAATACTCCCTCTGCCCTGGCCATCATGGAGAACGCCAACGTCTTGGCCCGCTATGCCAGCATCTGCCAGCAGGTACGAATCTGCGGCTGGGCACCCTGTGGAGTGGATACTGACCCATGGGATGGGTATTGACTCACAGATGTTGCCCCATAGTGATGGGCACTGATGAATGTTGCTCTGTAGGGATAGATATCAACCTGTGGGTTGGGCGTTGGCCTTGGGATGAGTATCACCAAATGGGGCCAGGCATTGACCCGTGGGGCTGGGCATCAACACATAGGCTGGGTAATATCTCTTGGGGATGGGTATCTGCTCCTGGGGCCAAACATTGCCCCGTGGAATGGACATCTTTATTTGGGCCAGTCATCACTTGTGGGTCTAGGCATCACACCGCAAGCATGAATGTTGCCTGTGGGGCCAAGAATTGACACTCCCAGAATGGGCATCACCCCCAGGTCTAGGCTTTGCCTTATGTTGCTACGGGGCCAAAAATGTGCTTGCGATGCCATCTGCCTGGTGTTTGCAGAACGGTATTGTGCCCATCGTGGAGCCTGAGATCCTGCCTGATGGTGACCACGACCTCAAACGGTGCCAGTATGTGACAGAGAAGGTGAGCAGTGGGGCAGGCAGGGGGATGGGGATGTGCCGTGCCATCCCATGCCACGAAACTCCATGTTGTCTGTTCCCAGGTGCTGGCGGCAGTCTACAAGGCGCTGAGCGACCACCACGTCTACCTGGAGGGGACCCTGCTGAAGCCCAACATGGTGACGCCTGGGCATTCCTGCCCCACCAAGTACAGCCCCGAGGAGATCGCCATGGCCACTGTCACTGCTCTGCGCCGCACCGTGCCCCCAGCCGTGCCAGGTACTGCCCCCAGGACATGGTGGAAACCACAGGAAGGCGATGCCGTGTGGTCAGCTTGGTGCCATAATGCTGCTCTCTGCAGGTGTTACCTTCCTGTCTGGGGGCCAGAGTGAGGAGGAAGCCTCCATCAACCTCAATGCCATCAACACATGCCCTCTGGTGCGGCCGTGGGCCCTCACTTTCTCCTATGGGCGGGCACTGCAGGCATCAGCGCTCAGCGCCTGGCGTGGACAGAGGGACAACGCCAATGCTGCCACCGAGGAGTTCGTCAAGCGTGCAGAGGTGATGGGGGATGGCCCCTGTGGGATGGGGTGCCAGTGTTTGTGCTCTATGGGGGTGGGAGGGCCAAGAATGAAGTCCTTATGGGTGGTGGGAACAGCAAGAATCAAGTCTGTGTAGACAGTGAGGGCACCAAGAATGAAGGGTGGTGGGAACACCTGTCCCTATGAGCAACGGGAGCACCATGAATGAATTCCCCGTGGATGGTGGGAACATCAAGTCCAAAGTCCCTACAGGCGATGGAGAAGACATGTCCCTGTGGGTGACAGTGGAGATTGAGGGCTGCGTTTCTGCAGAAGGATCAGGACACCAAGGGCCGTATCCCTGTGGTTGGTGGAATGCTGATGTCTTTGGGGTGGGGGACACCTGGAGGTGGTGGAGGGCACTGAGGACCATGCCCATGGGGTGCCAGGGCTGTGCCCCACGGCCTGATGCTTTCTCTTCCCACAGGTGAACGGTCTGGCAGCGCTGGGCAAGTATGAGGGCAGCGGGGACGACTCGGGGGCCGCCGGGCAGTCCCTCTACGTGGCCAACCACGCATACTGAGCCTCCAGTGGGCCCTGCTGGCCCCCGCCCCGGACCCCCCTGCCACTGCTCACACCACCCCGCTTCCACCCCAGCCACCCAGGGGAGGGGAAGGTGGCCCCAAAAGGATGAGGGGGAGGCCTGGGTCCCCCCAGAGGGAAAAGGGGGCTCTGGCCAGGCCAGGGTGGGGAGGGCCCGGCCGTGTGGAGGGCAGGAGGGGAGGCCTGGGGGTGCCCCTGCCCCAGCTGTAGCTTCGCAGTCCCGGTCAACGTCGCCCTCGGGACGCTCATGTCGTGTTCTCGTGTGCACCCCGTGTACCAAAATAGCCTAACAGCGAATAATAAACGGTAGAGACAGCGCTGCTGTGCCTGGCTTCTTGCTCCCACCCACGCGATGAGCTGCGCCCGGCCTCAGCCCGCCGTGGGGTGCTTGGGGGTGGGGGAGGAGCGCTGCTTCCTCGTTCCTTCTTTTCGCAAACTCGTGGGCACCGCCTGATCCTCTGCGGCACCCGTAGAGACCGAGTCCCGCCCGTAGTGCTCTGATTGGCTACGCCGCCAGCATAGTTGAGCCACCTCTCCTGTAGATCTACTCCTATTGGCCGCGCCTTGCGCCGGGAGTTTTTAAATGGCTGAGCTGGACATAAGCCCCGCCCTCTCAGTGGGACGGGAAGAGAAGATGGCGGCGGCGGTGGCAGCGGCTGATGAAGCAGGTACCGGCGGCACCGCGCCTCGGGCCGGGTTCGCCGCGGCCGGGCCGGGGCAGAGCGAGGTCCGGAGCCTCACCCGGGTGTCCCCGCAGAGCGCTCCCGGGGCCGCCGCGCCGCGCTGTCCTTCGCCGCCATCGCCGTGCTGCTGGGGCTGCCGCTGTGGTGGAAGACGACGGAGACGTATCGCGCCGCGCTGCCCTACGGAGACATCGCGGCTCTGGGCCGGCTGCCGGTGAGCGGCGGGGGCTGCGGGCGGGTGGGCGGGCCGGAGATGGGCCGTGACACGCGCCGTGACACGCCGTGCTCTTACAGTTCCAGGTGGCCGTGAGCGTCTCGGTGGTTTTCCTGCCGGGCTCGGTGCCCGCGGATCTGCCCCGGCGGCTGCCGTACGGGGACGTGCGGGAGGAGCGGGTGCCCGTCAGCTGTAAGAGCCTCGCGGTCTGCCCCGCCAGCCCTCCGCGTTGCGCCTGGGAGGCGCTGAGGGCTGCGTTCCGGTTTTCATCCCGGGTTTGTCTTTTCCCTCGCTGGCAGCACGATCCGATGTCACGTCCCGCATCGAGACTGCCTATCGCGGCGCCGCGGCGCGGGAGGAGGCGGCACTGGGAGCAGCCACGGTGCGAGGTATGGGGGTGAGGGGTCACAGCAGGCACCGCCGTGGCTCTGTGTGCTTTTCCCTCATGGAAGGGCTGCACGTGGGCACTCTGCAGCCCGACTTCAGCCCTAGACGAGCAGCTCTGCTTTCCGAGGCTGGCTTAGCCCAAAGCTTGGCTTTGCTGCCTGTGGGATGGGGAGCTGATTGAAAATCCTAGCTTTGCTGATGGATCTGTCTTCCTCAGATGCTGACGCTGCTCTGCATGCACTGCAGGACTCTCCACCAGGCTCTCTGACTGTGTATGTGGTTCCTGAAACCTCCTCTCTCCTGCCTCAGGTAGGGAGGTAACCTGTAGTGCCATCCTCTGTGGAATGTTACGGCTGTGGGGCAGGCTGTCCTGGAGGAAACCCACAGTTCTTATGTTCCCTGTTCTACCAGAATGCAGCCTGGGGTTCAGTGATGTAAAGGGACTTGCTGTAAAACCCTTAGTAAGAAATGGGACCATTAGGAGCAGGGAGGAACGTGGGATTTTGTCCCTTGAAGGTACCCTATGGGGACACATTCCTCCTCAGGTTGTCACGGGTGGCACCAGGCTCTTTGGTGTGTTGGCAGAGCTGTCTCTGCTCCCAGTCCTCACTGCTGCCCCTTCCCCAGGGTGTCAACGTCTACGTGGGGAAGCATCGCAGCGCCCTGGTGAGGGCTGGGCAGGGCCTGGCCACACTCCATGCCCGCCTCCAGCAGCTCATGCAGGTGATGTCTTTCACGGCCAGCTCCATCGCTGCTGCCCTCTCAGACCGGGTTCCTGATGGTCAGCTCGGCCCTGATGCCTGGCGGCACTTGAAATCCAGCCTGGGTATGGATTTGCACCCCAGTTTCCTTCTCTGTCCCCCAGAAGGCCAGCTGCATTTTGGAGCGAGGCTGTTCCTACTCTACCTGTAGCAACCCTGAATGTCTTCTGGGATAATGGCCCCCAGAATCTTCCCTTTGCTCTTGTCTGTTGCTTGGGGACAGGACCTGCTCTGTGATCCATATGTGCTGGGGCACTGAAGTGCGACCCCGCATCAGGGAGAGCCTGGGAGAAAGGGTGTCAGGTCCTGTGGCTCTGGGGAGCTCTCTTGCAGCCACCTGCCCGGTCTTGGCGTCACCAGGTGGTGGCTGTGCTGGTGCCTCACACTCTGGGTGCTTGGCAGGGTATGAAATCACCTTCAGCCTGCTCAACCCTGACCCCAAGTCGCATGATGTGGACTGGGACATCGAGGGTGCTGTGGACCGCTATGTGCAGCCCGTCCTGGACAAGCTGAACCTCGTGGCCAACTTCTCTGTTGACTCACAGGTGAGGGCAGGGAGAGGTTGTGGGGAGAAGCCAGCCCTGGTCCTGCCACGTGCCCTGGGATGTTCTTCTCTGCCAGCAACATCTGTGTCGTGTCCCTGCAGATCTTGTACTACGCTGTTCTTGGAGTAACTCCACGCTTTGACAAGGAGTCCTCCAGCTTCATCCTGAGTGCACACAGCCTCCCACATGTCATCAACCCTGTGGAGGCTCGGCTGGGTGAGCGCCACTTCTGACTCCACTCTGGTGGGATCAGGCTCTGCTGAGGTGGGGACAGCTGTGCCTACACCTGTGCCCCTTCCCTTCCTACAGCACCTTTTTACCCCACATGATTGCGCTGGGGTTGCCTGAGACCCGCTGAGCTGAGTGCTCTGTTTGAGGCTTGCAGTTTAAGGAAGAGCAAGGCTGTGCTGTCTTTGTCTGTGTGGACCAGGGGAAGTTCTTTGACTCAGTTCTGCTTTAGGTTCCAGTGCTGCCTCCCTCTACCCTGTGCTGAACTTCTTGCTGTATGTGCCAGAGCGCTCCCACTCCCCACTCTACATTCATGACAAGGATGGAGCCCCAGTGGCCACAAACGCCTTCCACAGCCCCCGCTGGGGTGGCATCATGGTATGGGGCTGTGATGTTAGCAGTGCTAAACCTCCCCATAAGGCTCTGGCTGTGCCTTAGTGACACGCTCTCCTGCAGATTTACAATGTTGAAGTCCCTGCTTCCCCCCAGACCTCTCTCCCACTGCACGTGGATGTGGACATGTTGAGAGTGATGGAGGTTTTCCTGGCTCAGCTCCGGTGAGGACTCGCTCTTCCCTCCCCAGGCCCACATGTGCATTGATGGGGTCAGAGCCCCATGACTCCATGTTGGAGCCCACCAGCTTGGCCCCTCTGTGGGCTCTGGGAGGCTGAGGGTGAATTTCTGTGGCTTTTGGGGTGCTGACCACCAACCAACACCACTCCCTGGTCAGGAGTGTGTGTCCTGGTGTGTGTGAGGCTTATCCTGCCCCACACTCAGGAAGCTGCTGGATGTGACCTGAGCCCTGCTGGGACTCAGTGCACCAGAGAGGGGAAGAGCAAGGAGCACGTGTATTGCACATCCTGATGCAGGCTGGGACCTTCCCATCTGTTCCCAGCTTACTATTTGGGATTTCTCGGGAGGAGCTGCCCCCTGAGTTCCTGGTGGAGAGCCCAGGGAATGAAGGACTGGCCGACTGGGAGCTGGACCGCCTGCTCTGGGCCCATACACTGGAGAATATTGCCACTGTGTCCACCACCTTGACCTCGCTGGCACAGCTGCTAGACCAGATCAGTAACATCGTCATCAAAGATGATGTTGCCTCAGAGGTAGGGCTGGGACACCCTGATGTGGAGGGTAGAGGGGGCCAGGAGCTGCTGGCCCTGTACAGAGCAGTGGGGCACTGCCCAGGAGCAAGGCCCCTTAGCTTTGCTTCTCTGGTTGAGGACTGACTGCTGTGGTGTTGCTGTGCAGGTATACCGAGCGGTGGCTGCAGCACAGGATGCCGTGGCAGAGCTGGCTGAGGGCCATCTGCACTCAGCTTTCCAGGCCAGCAAGGAAGCTGTCACCTCCTCGGAACGGGCATTCTTCGACCCTTCTCTTCTCCATCTTCTCTACTTCCCAGATGACCAGAAATTTGCCATCTACATCCCCCTCTTCCTGCCCATGGCTGTCCCCATCCTCCTCTCCCTGGCTAAGATGCTCCGGGAGGCCAGGCAGAACAAGAAGGAACCCACCAAGATGGACTGAGCCCATGGAAGGTGCCCTGCCTTAGGGCTGGGACCCCACGGAATGCATTGCATCATGGTGCAGGCAGGCACCCTGAGCTGCATTGCTTCAGGCCCGGACTGGGGGTGTGTTCCAGAGTGGGAAGAAGCTGCTTTCAGGGGTGAGAGATGCTCACAGTCAGTCTTGCACCTTCCACTCAGAACTGCTGCTTGCACTCCTCTTACTGAGACTTGAGGGAAGGGAGGGAGACCTGCATGCGCCCCACAGCCCTGCGCTGTGCTCATGTGTAAATAAAGAACCCCCCTGCCCCATCTGCCCCGTTGTGCAGGGGCTGGATGGCAGGGCGGGGGCCGTGCGAATCTCTCCTGCTCCCCGGGTTTTGTCCACCCTGAGTCCTGTCTTAAAGGTACGTAGCCTGCAACACTTGGTGGGGAGGGGGGTTGTGGGGTTCAGCTGTTGGTAGGTGGTTATTAATAGGGTCGATGAGCACTGGGTTTGAGTCTTATTACTGGGGTCGAGCTTTTCCCTTGGGCACGTTAACCTAAAAGCTCTCAAGTTGGGGGGAACCCCTTTGGGGTCGTACGGATGAAAAAGAAACGCGTTCAGCCCGATGCTGTCGGGGTGCAAAGCGGGGCTCTGGCAGCGATGCCGGGCGGTGCTGCCGGCTGGGCTGTGCCGTGCCGGGGGGCGGTCCGTGCAGGGGGCGGTGCTGCCCCTCCCGGTGCGGCGGGGCCGGCGGCAGCGCTTAGCGGGGCCGATCACACCGGAGGAGGAGGAGGAGGCGGCGGGGCCATGAAGGTGAAGAAGAGCGGCGGGGCCGGGGGAGCGGCAGCGAGGACCGAGGAGGAGCTGGGTCGGAAAGCGCTCATCGGGCCCGACGACGTGCTGGGGCTGCAGCGGGTCACCAGCGGTACGGGGCCGGGGGGGCGCCGCGTTTGTATGGGGTGAAGGATGGGGCAGTGCTTTGGGTGCGAAGGGAGACCCGGTTTAGAGGGTGAGGGGTGGGGGTGACCTGCAGGGATGCTCACGTTGCGGAGTGGGACCCTCCCCTCCCCCCCAAGCAGGGTCAGAGGTGGGATGCTGCTCATTGTGCCCATCGTATGGGTGGGCCAGGCTGAACCCCCAGCTGCGGGAGAGGGGGGAGCTGGAGGGGCTCAGATGGGGTCACAGATCCAATGGGGAGGAGTGTTATGACCGTCCTGCAGCCTTCCTGTTTGTTTGGTTTCCCCTTTCTCACCCCCGTAGGGCTGCTGTGGTCTTGAGAGCATCCTATGGGGCTAAAGGGGCTGCTGTGCTTGTGTGGCAGCAGCTCTGTTGGACCTGTTGGGATTGCAGCGTGCTGAGCTGGGAGATGGCACATGCACCAGGCCAGCCTGGCTGTGGAGTGTCCTCCTGCCCCCAAAAGGCCTTTTTGCATCCCATGTGTTTTGTCTTGCTGCAGGGGAGGAAGGGGCAGTGATGGGTGGCTGTGCTTGGAGCAGGATCAGGGCTGCAGGCAGAGCTGTGCCACGAGAAGCCCCAGAAAGAAAGGATGTGGCTGTGGGTATCGGGGCATGCAGGCAGCCTTGGGGAGGGAGCAGCACAGGTTGGGTGGAGGGAAGGAGGGGAGGAAGCCCTGCAGGGAGTGCTGATCTGGGGGGTCTGCTGTGTCTGTTTCCCTGCTGAGATGCTGTGCTGGGCTGTGACTCACTGCCCAGGCCCAGAAATCAGAGCAGCAGGCACTGGAGCGTGCTGCCAGCGCGCTTGGAAGAGCAGCAGTTGGATGGTGAGTCCCAGCCATGGCTGCGCTCAGTGCTTTGCTTGTTGGGAGCCCACGTGGCTCTGCATGCAGCTGTGCCCTCTCAGGGGGCTGCAGGCACGTGGCCTCCCCCTGCCACTGGGGTGTGCAGACCTCACGTGGCTTCAACTCTGGGCACCCTGGCCTTGATGCTGCTGTTTGCTTTTGGTAAGCACCCATGTTTTCAGGAAGGCTGAGCTGATCATTCCACAGGGAGAGCAACTCTGCTGCCATGGGGCAGCGCTCGCATGCATTTCCTGTCCATCTTTCCTGCTCTCCATAAAGTGTCTTACTCTGCTTCTGCTCGAGTGTATGGCGGAGGTGTGAAGTTGTGACCCAAAAGGACCTGCATGCATTGGGGATGTGGCCAAGTTCACACCATCTCTGGTGCGTAGATCCCTGTAGGTTTGTATGGAAGCCCAGGTACAACTCCTTCCTCATTCTTTCTCCTCGCAGCTTGGTGTGTACAGTATGCAGCCTTGGTGCCTGTAGTTAGGGCAGTATCTGGGGTGTGGCTTGTTATGCCTGGAATTGGGAAGGAGGATATGAGGTGGAGAGCATGGCGAGTGCTGCTTGGACCAGGAGAAAGATCAGCACATAGTTCCCCCTGTCTGTGTTTTAACGTCAGGAGAATAAGAGGAGCTGGCAAGGACTTTGTGGTGGCATGGTCATGTATGGCTTTTAAAGGGTATTGCACCAGTCAGAAACTAGTGGATGGAGAAGTGTGTGGTTAAAATTTCTTCTTTCCCACTCCTCTTCCATTTTTTCCTTCTTAGGAAAGCTCTCTTCTTCAAACTACTTGAATTAACTCTTTCCATTGCAGATCTTAGTGCCTATGCCACCAAGTCATCCCAACTCATGACCACGGCCACTTGTATCCTGCTGACCCTAGTTTTGACCCCCAGATCCAGGTGTTCCAACTCACGTGAAGCTGATGGTTGGGCAGGAATTGCAGCACTACCCTGGTGCTGTGGCCATCCCTCACAGTTCCAGATAACTCATTTTTATCCCAACTTCTAGGCCAGTACTGCAGCAGCTCGCACTGTTGAACTCATTCTGCTGCTTGTGGCTCTGCTCCTGATGCCTTTCTAATAAGCTTAAAGGGGGAGTGTGCAAGCTGTTCTGCATATCCTCCATCACTTCTGGACACGCTAAGGTCAAATTGATGGACCCAGGGTGCTGCTCTGGTGTGTCTGGGTCTTTTTAGGGCTGGGTTTAGGCGTAAAGCAGAGGGACCCGTTTTCTTTGCAATTAGCAGGATTCGTTACTTGCTCATCCAACTGCGGTTACAAAAGGAGGAAAACCTTGTGACGTGATTAACTTGGGATTAGCAAAGGAGCAGGGCAGAGCTCAGTTCAAATTGCAATTAATTACTGCAGCAGCAGGAGGATCAGAGCGGTGTGTCTGCAGTTATTGGGGTGTGCGTCTGCCAACGTTGTCCTGCGTTGTGGGGCAGGGAGAGGAGCTGAGCACTGTCCCTGTCGCCTTCGACCAGGCTGAATGTTTGCTAGGTCACGCTGTGCTGCTCCCACGTTGCCTGCAGGCGAGGTTAATTCCAGCACAGCTTTGATTTCTTTGTTTGGCTTTGGGATGGGAGCCATGGGTGGTCAGCAGGAGGATGGCATCGCGGCGTTTGCCATCCCCCTATTGCCACGTGACGATGCCAGTTGTCAAACTGATGCATAACCAAGGGCAAGCTTCAGGCTGAGAGCACCGTGCATAGCACAGCTCTGGGCAACTGCACAGTTTGTCTGTGCTGCTGGGATAAGGCTTATCTTCAGTTTTATATTCCAAGTTTTGTTCTGAGGGCATCTTTGACGCTAGCAAACCGAGAGGTTGGATAAATGATTGATGACATACTTGGAAACACTTACAAAACAAAGCCTAAAAATAAGGAAGGCGTGCTTAATCATTTCTGAAAGTAATCTCTTCTGTGAGCTGTCATTTGGGATCTCTCAGAGGCAGCAGCTTTAGCCAGCCTGTCTGAGGGGCCCAGTGGTCAGGGCAGGCACCTGGTGGGTGCGCTGCATTCCAGCTGAGCTGTGTTATCATGAAGCAATGCGTGCAGATCAATCTTCAGAGCTGTTCCTGAAGCCACGACTTTCCCTTCCTTCCCTGTTTAATTGAGACCACTCACTGCATCAGGAGCCCTGATTACTGGGGGTGTTGGTGGGGGGGTTAATGAATCACTGTCTGGGGCTGCGATGTGTGGAAGTGTTTTGATAGGCAGATTTCCTGCAGCAGAGCCATATTGCAGAGCTGTGTCGAGCTGCTGTCACCGTGACTTCTTCCCTCAGCAGCACAACAGACGCTGCTACGAACCTTTTCAAGGCATGGTGACGGCTCCCACCTTGAAGTGCTGTGCTGAGGAAGGGCTTTGTTAGCACTCTCACACTGCAAGATGGGCTGTGAGATCTCCAGGGGAGCGCATATGGGGTACGGGGAGCACCAGGGCTGAGCTGAGCGGGTTTGTCCCTTTTGCCAAGGCCTTGGGGTCGCTCTGTCCCCAACAGGGATGGCGAAGGGAATGGAAAGCTGTGGGATTTGAACTGGTGAGGCAGAGGGCAGGGAGGTGGTTGAGTTCTTTCTTTAATGGAAACGTGCCCTGCCTTCCCCTCGAGGTCCTGCACTCTGTCCTGCGTCACCGCTCCGAGTCTTGGCTGGGCTGGTGCTATTTTTTGCTCGCTTCCTCCTGAGTCTCTTCAATCTGATAATCTCCTAATCTCCAGCTCCCAGCAATTCCTCTGCAGTCGTCTCTGCTTTATACCTGGCTTACACCTTGGGAGTGGTCTTTAAAATAGTCGCTGACCTTGATGGCTAATGCATGTTAAGAAATAGGTCCGGATGGCAGCTGGAAGCTTCTCATTCCCTAAATTCTTGTCATTGCGATGGGGAGACGCGATCCTACTGCAGGCCGCTGTCGCTGTGTCTGTTTCTCGTACAGCATCCTCACAATTTACATTCCTTTTCACCACCAGATCTTGAGTTCCTTCTTCCCCTTGGGAGTAACACCCAATTTCATCCACTAAATAGCCTACTTGGTAAGGACAGGCATTTGCAGATCTTTGGGCTTGATACAGAGCCCACCATGTCTGCTGACCATGGCCCTCAGTGCCACATCCCCGTGGTTTCTGAACACTTCCACGGATGACAACTCCTCCACCTCCTTGGGCAGCATTGTCAATGCATCACCGCTCTTTGGAGAGTAAGTAGTTCTTAATATCTGACCTGATGCTCTCCTGGTGCTACTTAAGGCCATCTTGTTCTATTTCTCCTGAGATAGTCATAAACATGAATAACTTTGGGTTTGGAGTTCATGAATGAACATGAATAAAGTTGGGTCTGGATATAGCAAACACGGTACTTTAGGAGGAAAGGGTCCTCTGTTGTGATTTGTTTTTGTCATACTTCCCCTGGGTACTGCAGACTAAGAGACAATCTGCTGGGTTTCCTAAGATGTTCGTGTGTCCATTCCTTCATCGCTTGTTCATCAGTGGTGCATCAAGTGAGGGTTTGTTCAGGAAGGCACTGTCATAATTGGGTTCACGGCAGGGAAACAACGCTACCTGCTTTGGAGGAAGTGAAAGAAGCAAGAACCAAAAACTCCCTTTCTTGTAATGATCCACTTCATCTACTGGAGCTTTGGGGAACCGTGGGGATGTGGCACTGAGGGCTGTGGTCAGTGGGCGCAATGGGGTGGGTTGGATCTGGGGATCTGAGAGCTCTTTTCCACCCTGAATGATTCCACGATTCCTTTCCCCAGACGCCATCTGATTAGATAGGGGTGCACCTATCAAAATAAATCAAGGTTCTTGAATATTTTCTATCAGCAAAACTAGTGCAGGGGTGCAGGCAGTGATGGGCAGGAGCCCGGTGGGGATTCTGCTTGGGGTTTTCTCCCTTCCGCTGGTTCTGATTTGCTCTCCTCTCCTGTGGATGAGTCATGGACACTGTTTCTGTAGCAACACTGCTGCCAAGGAGGGGGATAAAGCTGTTGCCATGGTGCTGGATGGGCAGGAATTCTGCAGGAGGAAAGCACTTAATAATTAACTTGCAGACAGACGCAGCTCCAGACTTGCCTTTGTGCCCTGGGGAAGGTGCCCTGGGCTCCCTGCTTCCCAGCACAGGGAAAGGCTTCAACGCCATTTTCAGTGCCGAGGGATGATGAGTCCTTGCGTGGGATGAGTGTTGGCAGAGGGAAGAGGCCGTGCTTTGTCTGGAGAGAGGGGAGATGGCGTGGGGAGGGGGATCCTGCTGCAGTCAGTGCAGTCGGCTTAGTGCCCGTAAAGCTGCTTAGTGCTCACATTCTGCCAGAGGGCAGTTTTTAAAAAGGCAAAGCCTCTTACCCTGAGCAGGCAAGGATTTGGTGCAGGTGCTGACTGCTCTCAATGCCCTTAAGGAGAAATGGAAGCAACTGGCACGAAGTTGGGGAGAGGTGATGACCTCTGAGTGCTGGGCAGCGTGAGCACGCGGTGCTGGCTCTGCCTTCGTAGGCACAAAGCCTTCATGTCAGTGTGCTTTCTTCTGCAGATTACCTATGCACTCCAGAGGAAAACGTTTACAAAATAGACTTCACCAGGTTTAAAATCCGGGACATGGAATCGGGCACAGTGTTGTTTGAAATCACCAAGCCAGCAGCATCAGGTGGGTGTGCGCACAGGATTGCCTTTGTGAACAAACCATTATTAACACCTGCTTCCTTTGGCCTGTTCTCATCCCTTTTACTCAACGTGTCCCCTCAAACAGGAGAAACTTTCACCTGCAGGAGGGCTGGATTCCCAACCTGCAGCAGAAACACTGTTCAGGTATTCCTCTGTACCAATACAGCAGGCAGAATTAATTGCTCCTGTATTATGACCTCCATCTGTGATGAGAAAGGACAGATGGATGTTGTAAATAGAAGCAAAGGAGGAGGAGGTCAGCATGTGTTGGCTGCTCATGAGCCCGTCAGCTCATGTATGACTGTGCAGATGATGTCCTTGCATTTAATAACCCTGATTTCTTGAGCCCATGTACCAATGTCTTGAGCCAATGCAGAATCTCCTGTGTCCTATGGCAAAGAATCTCCCTGCTTAACATTGTGCTGTGGTTAACACTGCTTTTGCTTTGGACCTACTGCATACTAACTTTGTTAAGTATCCTCTATTTAACAGTGAACAGATAATTTCTAAAGCTCCCAATCTGTAACCGCTTTCAAAAACCAGACTTTCACCTTTCCTCGACAAGGAAAATCAGGATTAGAATCTCTATTAGATAGTTCATAGTATTTTGTGCGTCCTTCATTTTGGTGGCAGAGCCTCAAACGTTCGTCTGGGAATCTTTTTTGCTCGGAATATATGTTTTCTTAGTGAAAATACACAGCCATGCTCATGCAGGCTCTACACAGAGGGCTCTTTGTCTGCTCGCTGTTCTGCCAGAGGGACCTTTAGTTCTTTTTTTTGTTCAGGGGAACCAATTTCCAACTCTGCCAACTCAACGCGGTTGGCCCCAGGGTGCAGAAAGAGAGCGCAGCTTTGCCACCGAGGCAGAGGAATAAACCACCAGTTTCCACAGTGGGATTGTTAGGAAGGAATGCTGTCCCAATGCAGTCTTTGCACTTTTGCAGAGCGTGAACACAATGACAAGAAGGACGTTGACCCCAACGCGGGGCGCTTCGTGCGCTACCAGTTCACCCCAGCTTTCCTTCGCCTGCGCCAGGTGGGGGCCACGTAAGTAACAGCTCCTCGTGCTGCTTTTCCTACTGGGATGTGTAAAAAGTGTCTCTTTGCTCGTCGATCCCACCAGGAAGTTGAGTTGATTTAATAGGGACCGTTTGTTGCGATGGGGATCTCCCAACATCTTTGCTGGATGCCTTGTTTCCTCCATCACTTTAGCCTATATAGAATCACAGAATCATTCAGGTTGGAAAAGAACTCTCAGATTCCCACCCCACCATGTCCACTGACCACAGCCCTCAGTGCCACATCCACACGGTTCCTGAACACCTCCATGGATGGATGGTGCCCCCCCATCTCCCTATGCAGCTGTGCCACTGCAGCACTGCTCTTTGGAGAAGAATTTTTCCCTAATATCCCAATTATTGCTTTCTGCCCCAATCCCCCAGGAGCAGGCTGGTGGGCTTCTGAGTCTTTACTAGGTATTTTAGAGGGATATGCGTCACTACATGGTAGCTGTTTGTTATCTGCTTTTCTTTACGTTCACTGAGGTTTAAATTCAATCTAATTAAGAGCGTATGCCCACTGCTAATATGGCATTAAGTCCGCAGTACTCTACTGACCATTGGTTAGAGCTCCTAGTATAAACCTATTTTATTCAGGTGGTTAGAAGTTGGTCTGCAGTGTGAGAGTTCTGTGTGTTCTGTGCACATGTGTGTTTCTGAAGGACTGATGTGTGTTACTCCTGCTCTAGGTTGAAATTCAGCACGTCGTATGTAACCAACACCTACCTTTCTCTAAGAGATCATGCCTTGTGGCAAAGAGAAACTTATATATAGTGCTGGTTCTAACTTCTCCCCCTTTATAAAGCAGAAATAGACCAAGGAAGTCTATTTGTACATCTGCTTTTTTAATACCCATCAGAAGAATTAAATAAGCTTGAATGGCAATCCAGTGCAATAAGGAACTTCTAGTGATTGACGTAGGGGTGCTCGAAACCCTTCTTGAGCAGAAAGCTCATTTCTCTCTCATTCTTCCTTTCCAGGGTGGAATTCACAGTAGGGGACAAACCCATCAATAACTTCCGCATGATTGAGAGGCATTACTTCCGCGATCAGCTGCTGAAGAGTTTTGACTTTGAGTTTGGATTCTGCATCCCCAGCAGTAAGAACACGTGTGAGCACATCTATGAATTCCCACAGCTCTCGGAGGATCTCAGTAAGTTCGGTTACTGTGATGTTATCTCATGTGTTTTAGTGTGGGCATCAGAATTGAATCTGTGTAACCTTATGGTCTTTATAACCTCTCATCTTGTATGTCAGTAACCTTGTCCTCATACTGCAGCCTATGGAAATGATTGACTGCTGCTTGCTTATTGTCACACCACAAGAGTGTTCTGAGGATAGGTAGAGCCCTTAGATGTTGTGTGGTGCCTCAACATGTCTGGGTTATGAGTTCCTTAAAAGAGCCTTCAAACAAAGTCTACAGGAAAGCCAGCGCAGCCTGTTGTCTCAGCAGGGCTTCTGTTTAACACAATTGATTTTTCTTTTCCCCCTGCAGTTCGAGAGATGATCCTCCATCCATACGAGACACAGTCGGACAGTTTCTACTTCGTAGATAACAAGCTGGTGATGCACAACAAGGCAGATTATTCATACAGTGGAGGACCTTGAGAGCGGGATGGGCAGCCAACCTGGGCTGGCCTTTGCTTTCCAATTGAAGTCATCAGGGACACCAACACCTTGGGTTCAGTTGCCTACAACGTCATCTGGACACGGATCCACAAACCAAGGACTCTGCCACAGTAGGAGTTTCATGACCAAACTGGCCAGCCTCATCTCTTTGAGCAGACCCAGATCTTCAGAGCTCTGAGCGGTTCTACGATGCTACGCGAACTGTGGATGCCACTTCCCTATGTTCTTCAGGTGTCTGCTTTGAACATGGCCTTGTGGGACCTTGTGGGATTTTGCAGATCTGTCTACTTCCCTCACGTATCCTTTGGGACGCGATGGTTTCGGAAAAAGCAATTTGAGAAATGCAATGTGAGTGGACGGATGCGAGCGCAGAGTTTTGGTTGGTTGGCTCTTGTTGTGAATGCTTCAAAAGCACGGCCAGTTTTAACCTGTACATCCAGCTGAAAACCTTACAGGATCAAGTTTCATCTTTTGGATTATTGCTCTAAATAAGCATCTCATCCCTTTGTTTTGCTCCTTCTGTATAATGGTTTTGAAATCTTGGCAGCAATGAAACATGCAGTGAAGACCACTAGTTTCATCAGGTACTGTGCTGCATTTCAGATGGAAGAACATAGTGTTGGGTGTCTACAAGCCCTCTAAACATCCTCCATTAATTTCAGTTTCTGCAAACTGAATCCAGTCTGGCCAAAAAAAAAAAACAAAAAAGAAAAGGATTTTAGCTTTATTTAATGCTTTTACATAGCTACCATTCAGCTTGTCCGTGCTATGTGTCATACATGTCTGTTTCTTTAATCTGTGCTCAACACTAAGACAAGGGCTTCAGCAATGCTCGTTAGAGCAACACTAATTTGTCCAAGGCAGTCAGAAAGTGTGGAATGTCTAATCTCTCATTTGTATCTGAATTTGAAGTGTGCTATGTCAGCTTTTTCCCTTTGTTTTGCACTGGGTATGAATACAGGTGAAGCAGCAACTCTAATAATGTCAGGCTTTAAGCCTTCTCTGTAAGAACTTTAAGAACAACCTTGCACAAGTTTCTCAGGATGCACTTCTTAGGAAGATAATAGTGCAATGAAGTAGCAGTGTCAATAGCATAGTGCATGCAAAACCAAACCTGAGAAGGTTGTGCAGGGTCAAAGCTTCCCTCCTTCATTTTTCCCAATTGCCTGTTGTCATGAAACCCTTACTCTAAAGATCAGTGATAGTTTAAAAGAGGAAAAAAAGGCAGTTGCAGTCTGTAGATATTCCTATAAATACTTGATGTCTCCATGTCTGTTCCTGTGAGTTGAAGTGGAATGTTCAATGTTAGCCTCAGATACATGTGATTGTACTAATTTTTATAAACTACCATTTCCAGTCGTGACGAACCTCTCCTTGGTCGCAGCTGAAGTCAAACAGGAGAACTACGAGTGGTTGCAGATGGGATGTAAGAGCAGGGAGGCTGCGTGCTGTTACTGGTAGATGGCTGTCAGCTGTGGGGACGTTTCGTAGCATCACAGAGCCGTTCAGGTTGGAAAAGAGCTCTCAGATCCCCGAGTCCAACCCCAACCCACCCCACCATGCCCACATCCTTCAGTGCCACATCCCCATGGTTCTCCAGCACCTCCAGGGATGGGGACTCCATCACTTGAAGGATTCCATTTTCTAAAGAAAATACAATGAGTTTGGGTTACAGCTTTTTTTTTTTTTTTTAAGGTTGATTGTTAAGAAAGTGTGTAGAAACCACTGTTCTGACACGGCTGCTATCAATCAGTAATTCTTATCACGATGAGACTTGTATTTATTGCTGCTTTTTGTTGGTAATGTATAAAACTCAACATCTTGCCTACGGCTGTTTGAGGGTTGCAAAGCGTTTCCTCCGTATTTGTATTACGCTTTGAGCTACGGATCAGCAAGTTTTATAGCACAGTAATGATTAAAGGTGATAACAGTTCCAAAAGTCTATGTCCTCCCCACCCTTTTTTCCCTTCATCTTTATATTCAGTGACATCGTGCAAATTTGAGCGTTGGTTTTGTTTCGACTCTGGAGTGAGCAAATTGAAGACAGAAGAGCGTCTGTGAGTGGCACCCTGTGCAGCTGTAGGTGTTGCTTATTTCTTTTAATCACTCCTATCTCTCAGCACTTTCCTGCTGTTCATCATAATCACTTCTAGTGAGGGTGCTTGGCCAGAATTGCCAGTCTTACCTTCCAAACAGCTCTGTTGTCTTTGTGTATTCCTTTATTTTGGTGCAGACTCTCATCAGTCTTGGGTTATCCAACCGAGCATCTTTGTACGTTGACCAATGTGCAAAGCGTTGTTTGCCGAGCTCTCTGAGTCGTGTTCTGGTCCCTTTTAATGCTACCTCCCTTTATAGGAGTTCAAAAACGGAAGTAATCTCATGAAAAAAATAATGCTGTAATCAGCTCAGTAGGTCCCTACAAGAAAAGAACATGAAGTTGCATTTTTCCCAGTAGTTCCCAACAGTTCTGTTGAATGGACTTCCTGACATCCCGCATCGGGTGGTTGAACACAAGAGGACAAACTATCCGTGCTGCTCTCTGTCCCCAGCTCTGCTTGCTGTTCTGCTAATTGAGATTGGATGGCTCGTAATTTCAGGCTAATAGAAAATTCAGTGTGAGTCACATGGGAGATATTTTACTACATGTGTTTTGTTTTCTAATGATAGGAGTACTTTAAACCTGGAGAAAAGTGTGGGGCATTTTTAATAGCATCAATTCCAACCTATTGAACTTCAGCTTTTCAGAGCAAGGTCTGTTCCCTTTTCATTTCTTTCTTTTTTTTTTTTTTTTTTTTTAAGCCTCCACAATTTCCTACAAATAAATTCCTATTCCTAAGCCAATGGAAACAACAGGACTTTCCTGTGGGATATGCAATGGAAGTCCTTTTGTGCTTCCCATTGCCACAGTTATCATTATGGCTCCGTTTCCCATGCAAACATGTTTGCATGTATTTAAAATCTCCACTCACACTATTTACAAACATGGAAATTATTGACTAGGAGGGAATTTCCTTTATGCTGCTGCACAACCAGGTGGAAATCTGCGCTGTTGACTTGGGACGCGCTGCTTTTGCCCACGAGCAGCACCAGAATGATGATTTTATTTTTCTCATTTTCAAAATGATTTTAATTATTCAGCGCTGTTTGAATGAACCAGAGTGGAAAATTCTGGCTTTCTGAACGAAAAGAAACAAAAAAGCAAGCCACATCAAAATCCAACCTAGATTATGTTAGCAGTGAGTCGTTGTCTCTCTCCATGTGACGTCGACTGGATGTGTACTGGTAGTGAATTAACCTGAGATGAAGAAGTGGGTGCTAATAGTGTCCTTTTTAAAAAACAATAGGGAAGTTATATCCCAAACTTTCTTATTTTATTTGAAATTCACTTACATTTCAGAGTTTGCAAGGAAGAACAGTGGTAAAACGTTTGTGGTTGCCTGCATGGTCCAATAATCCACAAACTTCAAAGGGAGAAATAGAAAGTTTTATTTTCAAGAACACACCAAGAATAGTTTAAATTTCAGGAGTTTTCTTCTCCTGTCATTGAGCAAAGCCTAAATTATCACCATATATGTATATATATGCTGAAGATGTCCTTTATATCGTGACGTTTCTGAATTAACTCCCCCTGATGGGGATTTATCCCATTCTTAATGCAGAAAGTCTTTTCAGTTTTGGAAACTGTGTGGTGGCCAACCGATGAAGAGCCATCAGAACTGTGTGTGTTGTGACGGTCATGAGATGGGTTTACATGCATTGACTGCAGTGGTAGAAGATATCTCTGGGGTAAGAAAAGCAGGGAGGGGGACAAGGACAGGAAAAATGTTGATGGCAGCTGGTTGGAACCCAAAGTTTTGGTGGTGTTACAGATGTAAATGCTTTTTCTCTGGCGTTTTGGAGTGGGCAAGGCATTGGAAGTGGTGGATGGTCCTTGAGGTCCCTTCCATCCATCCCATGGTTATGCCAGCAGCCCTTTTTTCTGTGCCCAGCACAGGTGTGATGACTATGGAGCACTGTTTATACAAATGTTCCCCTCCATGAAATCTCGTTGGCTGTTCATCTCATTTTCTAAGCACGGAACTGTATCAGAAGAATGTGATGCTCACTTAATCTGATATCACAGCCTGACTGAGGGTGGAATTGTGTGTCTGTATCTGTTCTGTAGTAACTGCCTGCCTAGAATCACTGTGTTAATGCCCACTGTGCTTTCTGCTCGCACCCCAATGCTACACTGAGGAACCCTGTTTGAATGTGACATTGACTATTTCTTTTTTTGCATAGAGTCAGGATTGTCTGTATTAAAATGTATTTATATAAAAAAATTATATATATCTATATATTTTTTTGTGGAAGGAGAGTAGGATTCTAGTTATTATGCCATTGAGAAAACATTAGGAGCATTTTTATCCAGTTCATTTATAATTCTTTGTACCTTCTGGGGCAGTGAGGAACTGGTTGGAAACGAAGGTAAAAAAGGAACATTGGCAATGATTCCACTGTTGTGGCTTTGGTTTCCATCTGCTTGACTTGTTTGCGGATGGATAAAGGGGGAGAACAAAG
Source organism: Centrocercus urophasianus (assembly GCF_019232065.1). NCBI lineage: Eukaryota > Metazoa > Chordata > Aves > Galliformes > Phasianidae > Centrocercus > Centrocercus urophasianus. Next base: position 37,761 of record NW_024884751.1, on the reverse strand, counting down.
ATTGAGGCCACAATTCAGTCTCCCTGTAGGAGGAGAGAACTTCAATCTAACCTTCGCAAGGATGGGGCAGGGATGGACACTTGCTGACTTGAATATTGGCAGTTTAGACATAAATGTGTATCTAGGCAATATGCTTTAATTTCTTCCATGACCAAGGGAAAATGGTTCAACGTGTCACTCTCCTTAGCAAGTGTTTCTTCTCCTGTAACATCCAAAATGTAAAAAAATAAATAAATTTAAAATGAAATAAACTATTGATCTTAGAGATGGAGGTGTTGTCCATTCTTTAATGCTATATCTTTGATAGTGTGTGTGTTATTTAACGATAGACTTTTATATTAGAGCATGGAAAGTACATTTTCATTGCTTTTCTTCAATGTTTCAATGCCATTTTTGCCTCAGTGGATGCAACCACCTTCACTTTCAGGTGATGACAGTGCACGTGTAGAAGCTATTCTGTGGCTTGTAGCTACGTAAGGAGGACAATTAATTCAGGTTTGAAATGGGGTTCAGCCTTCTGATGGGTGAGAATCTTTCGGGGCATAATTACAGTGAATTATTCTCCAAGCTCGCTAACAAAACTCCTGCAGATGGCGGCTTTGCAGCTGGTTGTGCTTTGGAAAACTCTGCCAGCTGCTCTATGGAGAACTGACTGTAGGAGCTGGTGCAGCATCGTGATTCGTGTCTCTGCCACGGTGACCAAAGGCAAAACATCTGAAGTGAAGCAGAGCCAGAGGAGGTCGTTCCATCTTCATTTTTTGGAGCTGTGTGACGTTCCTGCGTTGAACCCTGCAGTGACCTGGGCACAGGTTGGTGGTGGGGTTACTGCTCAGCGGTGGTGGGGATGCACTCCAACTTTGATTTTAAGCGGAGATGTTGGTTGCCCCTCATGTTTCTTACACTATCAGCTCCGTGCACATCGTGCATGCTCACACCGTGCTGTAATTCTTCTGCCATTATTCAAGGGGTTCATCTTCCTGTGACTTAATGAAGCTGGCGCACGAAAGTAATGCGTAGCAAGAAATAAAAGCAGGCAGGGAAGTTGTGATACATGAAATACATAATGATATTTATGTTATGAATATCAATATATCATGGAGGATACGAGTTCCAAACATCTTTGGTTTTCCTTCTCCTGCTTAAGGGACAGAATGAATCAGAAGAGGGAAATAGCAAACAGGATAAGGTAGCACCTTCGTAGTTCAGCTATAGTGAGTCAGGTGATGGTTCCAGATCAAGAATTAGTGGAGTTTTGCTACATGCTATAAATCAGGTTTGAAACAATACTACAGAAATGTACTTTGCAGCTGAAAAAATAGATGCATAGGGTTCCTGGGGCTGTCTGGCAGGCGACACTCGCAGGAAATCTAAGTACAAGTGTCACCTCTTTGGCAACTATTATTTCAGATAGCATTCAGATTTCTTTAAATCTGAAATGAGAAGCTTTCTTTAAAGCTGAAATGAGAGATTATTTCTACCCAAAGCAAAATCTTGCACCAAAAGCACTGCAGTTTGGTCTATTGGATATAGTAATTTTTTTTTCCATAGTGGGGGTTCCACTTTCTCTCCTCCTTCTTTCTCTCCTCCTCCTTTCTCTGCTTTCTTTTTTTTTTCCCCTTCGCTTTCTTTTTTTTCTTCTGATGTTCTAAAGTTATGGAGCTAAAGGTAAACGCCGCAAGCGATCACTCGAACCTGGTGCCTCCAACAGGCACAAACACGCTGGGCTCCTTCATGTGGTTGAAGTTAGATTCTTCAGTAGTTGATGAATGAGATCTTAAATTCTTTGCTCATCCAGGCTGGGCAAATCCCCTTCCCTCATTCTTTGAAAAAAAAAAAAAGATTACTTCTACTGAAAAACTCATAGCTCACATCATCTTTTCCTAAAAGGCCCTTCCAAGCCCTTGTGCCCACAGCGCATGACACAAACCCTGCGGGCTGCCGCTTCTGTGGTGGTTTTCTGGGGAGGAAAGCAAAGCATAGGAAATACTGCAGGGCCACACCTGCCTCATTTATAGCTCGTTACTCATCCCCACCCACTGCAGGGCCCTCTGTATTTCCTTCAATGTGCCATCACCAGCACAGCTTTGCCTGCGCTGTGCTGAGGTGGTTTCTACTCAGCAGCCCTTCCTCCTTCAAGTCCCCCTCCAGTGGGGCTGGATGTCCCCACCAGCAGTTGCCACTCGTGGGTCCGATGGCCACCTGGCTGTCAGGTGAGGCCATCAGTCACCGTCCTGCTCCCTCCTGTGCACTGCACCTTACTTGGTGTAATTGCTTTCCTGGTGATTAAGAAAACTGAGTAATGCACCTCACGATGACCAAGCCTGGTTGCTTTTGTGGGGAGTAAAAAGTCCAACGGTTTTTTTTCTCTTATCTTTGGGTCAGAAATGGGCTCCTGAGCAAAGGGATGCTTTGGTGCTTCATTAGTGGGCCAGCTGAACCGCCAGCTTTAGCAACCGAGGCTCGTCGCTGTGTGCCTGCCTTGCGTTATCTGCGGAGAAACAATTTGCAGCAAGGTCAGCGCGAGCTCAGTCCTGGGAAAGGAATTCTGGCTCTCGAGGACGTGGAGTCACAGAATGATGAAGGTTAGAAAGGAGCTCTCAGATCCACAGGTCCATCCAACGTGCCCACAGCCCTCAGTGCCGCATCCCACAGCCCTGGGACACCTCCACAGTGACCCCAGCACCTCCCTGTGCAGCCGTGCTGCTGCCACCAACACTCCTTATGAGGAGAAACTTTCCCTAGTGATCAATAACCATCAGTTACCGCAGCCCTGCACTCCAAATGTTTGTTTCATCCCACGTGAGAGTGAAGCGGCGCTGATGTTCTGCGCAGTGCTTTCTCTGCCCCGTGATACCATTAATCACACTGCTAAGTGGCTCAGCGCTGTGCCAAGGCCTTGAGAGATTAAGCTGAAAAGAGCAGTATGTAGAAAAGGAAACGAGCCTTCGGAGGTGATGATTTTATAACAGGAGCAGGGAAACGCATAGCAGGCAGCCTGCTGTGGTCAGAGGTCTGCCAACAGAAAATCTGAGCTCACGTCAAGGAAGAACCTGAAAGTAGAGTTCAAATATAATTTCTGTTCTTTGAATTTTCTGATGTTGAAATGAAACACATAGAGTTCAGCTAATAAATCCTAAACTTTAGAGTGCAAATGTTTTCCTAATCGTATGCTGGAGAGGGCAAGAGCGAGCACTTTCTTCTGTTTCATAATGATATATTTTTATGGTAATTAAGATTGTTTTTCTCGCTTGTTTGCATAATGCTGTTGATTCAGGCTGATTAAGCAAACATCATTAACCTCAGACCGGGAGAACTTCATTCTTTTCCCCCTGTATTGGCGCTGCTACTTAAAATGGCCTTTAACACAAATGTATCTCACAGAGATTTGCAGTGTGTGCACAATTCTCATTGCATGGTGTAGGTTAGGCTTTTTTTCTTTTAATTTTTTTTTCTGGAATTGTAATTTATCATACAGATCTTTCTTCACGTTCCCATATGTCAGTGTTTGTTATTTTTTTATGTGCATGTCATAATCAGTAATGCTGCACTGAAGCAAGCCAATGAAACTCTCTATAGAAGAGCCTAAAGGGAGGGGAGGGAACCCAGATTATTTATATAAATTAATAACTTGCAGTCTTTTTTAATGAATGATTCCTTTTTTCTTAGCGTAAGAAAAACTACGGAATGACTTTTAATTTCTGTCTCACATATAGAATGCATTGGAAAAAAATAAAGTGCTTAGAATAAATTAGCAATTACATAGGGAGGACAAGCCTTGTTGATACAGTATGGCAAGAAAGTTGTGCAAAAATACAAGAAAAACACGTCAGGGTGTGAATTTCCCTTTCTGTGCTTGACATCTGGTCATTCTTCAAAGGCTTCTTACCATGGAAAATAAGGAGTATATTATGAAGCTTAGGCTTCTCTCTTTTTTTCTCCCCTGGTTGTGATCATGTGTGTGATTGCATGTATGGAATGCATTAGTGCATCTGAAAGAATACCACGGTCTGCTGAATGGAGATCTTAGAATATATGAATTGCTTTCCACTTAAATTAAATCCTTAATGTAATAAAATTATATATATATATATTTAATATTTATGAATTTTGAGTTTCTGTAGCTCATCCTGGGATTGTCTGCAGTCATGCTCTCAGTATTAATGGGTTTTTCATGTGCCGGTCTCCAGGATTGCTTTAATCACATATACTTTATTACAGTTCTGCTGTGTTTTCAGACTCGTGGAACTTCTTAATGCCCTTCTGGGGTGTTCTTAAGCAATTTAGTGACAGCACTCCTTCTGCCAAGTAGAAATATTGGGAAGATTGCTAGTTGTGTAGGAATGCAGAGCGAGAGGGGCTCGAGCGTGGCCTTCATCATGAGAGATTATGAGGTTATGTCACACGTATTCTTCCTAAATCTTCTCTATCTGCCTGCCCCTAATCTGATTTTGGTTTAAGTTGAGGCTGGAAGGCATAGCTGAGGGTGCAGATGTGAACCTGAGTGTAAGTGACCTCCTCTTACCCAACGGCTTTGATGGGTTGGCGTTTGGACTTGGGGATCTGGGAGATCTTCTCCAACCTGAATGATTGTATGAAATTTTAACCTGCTCAGATTATTCCATGTTTCTGTAGAGCATGAATGGAGATGTCATCCAAGAGAGTGCACTTATGTATTAATTCACATTAGGAGCAGTGTGTTATACCAAAATGTGGGCTAGTTCAACACCAGCCAAGACCCCAGTGGATGCACTGGATGTTGACTAGGAGTTGAAATAGCAATGCTCTCCAGATTTGGCTAGCTGCAATCATTATCATTCTCTGTCTTTATCAGAAAAGCATAGCAGAAATTAAAGCAAAATCTTGATTTAATGCTTGAATATCTCATCTTACTGTTCAGCTCATCTGGACAACAGTAGAGGAATGAATACAAATGATTTGCAGCCAAGTAGAAATTCCATTAAAGCAGATTTTTTTGTTTGTTTGTTTGTCTGTTTTATTAAAAAAAAAACACAAAAGAGTCTTAAATTTCTTTTTAAACACAGTAAACCATGGATTTTTCATTAAAGCACATTGGTTGCTTTGGTTTAGTCTGTCAGCAGCTACTCCTTGGTCTTGTAATACTCGTAGAATCTTCGCGTCGCGTTCTTGTTATCAAAACCCAGAAATCCTTTCAAGGAGACGACAAACGTTTTAGTATGAGGATGTTTTATTTATGCAGTGGTCTTTAGAGGATGGTGTTGACATCGTTGGCTTCGGAAAATAAGTTAGAGTATTTTTTTTTTGCAAGCAGCTTTCATAAAAAATATCTGAAAATCGTTCATTTTCTTCTTATAGTCATTTGTATAGGGAAGATGCAGAGGATGAGTGCCTTAATGGTGTCGACTGGCACAGCAGTTAATAGTGTTATCTTTAAATAGTTTTCTTTTTCTTTTTTTTTTCCTTTCCATTTTTCTTTTTTTTTTTTTTTTTTTTTTTTTTTTTTTCTTCTTTTTTTAAAGTACCTGTAGAAAATTATCACAGTAAGGCTACATATCCTGCAGACGAGTTCTGGAAGGTCTCTTACTCCAATTTCAGCTCTTGTAGTAGATGTCAGTCTGGCACATGTGATGGCTTGGGCTGTGTGTGGACAGAAAGAATGACAGCTGTGGTTCACATCAGTGCTATAGGTTTGGATCCAGGATTACTCAGGTAGGCAGGAGACACTGTATCCAACTCCATAAAGGCAGAGTAAAGAGTAGTGAGCTGGAGGTCGGGTAGGTTACTGTGTGGGGTTCCATGTGGGATGACGGCTGTGTTGCTGTTCTCCATCTGGCAATGAGAAGGGAAACACTGGGAAGACGTTGGGGATGATGAAATGAGAACCAGGGGGTCCACAGCTAGGCTGTCATCCTTCAGCTCCTCCCACAGGTTGCCTGGGACAAAACAGAAAGGATTGATTAACTTTCTTTACCTGTGCTTTTTGGAACACCCAAGAAATAGGTAATTACACAGCTACGTGTGCCGTATGTGTAAGTACTCTCAGTCACTTGCGATGGTTTAGTTGTTATTAGTGTGTTTCCATGAAAACATAAATCTTGGAGAAAGCAGAATTAAGAGAATAACTTTGCTTGAAAATTTTGGCAAGATTCTGTTGCACACGTATCATAGAATAGTAGAACTACAGGTTCATTAAGGTATGAAAAGACCACTAAGACCACAAGTCCAGCCATCAACCCATCCCCACCATGGCCACTAACTGAGCCCTCATGAAGTGTAACTTCTTGTTGAAAGAAAACCCCGATTTTGAAAAGGAGAAATTGCCTCTAGTTTCTTGTAAGATCCTGAAAGGGAATCTGCAGGTAATATTACTGCCCAACTGGGCTTCTTGTCTTTGTGTGACGTGGCTTATCTGATGGCATGCTGAATTACTGGATGTATGATTTCATGACAAAGAAAAATCAGAAATATGATTTGATGCCTCATCCCTGGAGGCGTTCAAGGCCACGTTGGATGGAGCCCTGGGCAGCCTGAACTGATGCCTGGCTTAATCGCTGGCGACCCTGCCTGTGGCACAGGGGTTGGAACTAGATGAGCTTTGGGGTTTCTTCCAACCCAACCCATTCTATGATGGTTTGGCTTTTTTTTTCCTAAAGTGCAACAGAAAGCTTCTCATCTTTCCATTAAACATATCTCAGTGAAAGGACTCGCTAAGGGACTGCAGCAGGGCTGTGTTTCTCATCTTCAACACCGAAGGTTTCTTCCTGAGGGACACGGTTAGTGGGCATGGTGGGGATGGGTTGATGGTTGGACTCATGATCTTGGAGCCCTTTTCCAACCTTAATGCTTTTATGAGTTAGCATGTTGGAGATGGGTTGATGGTTGGACTCATGATCTTAGAAGTCTTTCCCAACATTAACGATTGTATGATTCCTGGGGGCAGTGGCCAGAATACTGTCACTGTGTCGGGCTGTGATGTACTACGCCCAAATCTACGCCATACAACCACCTGGGATCCCTACCTTGGAGATCAAAGTCGGTGAGGGATGGATTCAGAGCATCGATGTCGTTGCTGAGGTCCCCCTCCTGCAGCAGAGGGTCGGGCACCGTGCGGGCTGTGCAGTGCTCTGTCATCACCTTCATGCCGCAGCTCGGGGGGGTCTGGGCAGGCAGTGGGGAGTCCTGGGTGATGCTGGGTTGACCCCGCAGTTCGTTTGGAGCCTCCCCAGAAGGAAACATTGTCTGATGGTCTGGTGTCTGAGGCATTAACGCGCTTGAGATTGGAGGGAAGCCCTGTGGGGCGGTGTAGCATGCGGTTTGCTGCCCTCCGAGCAAGTTTGGCAACGTGTTCTTGGCATGGAGAGCTCCTGATGATGTGTGGATGGGATGCAGAGGCTGTGGTACAGAGGAAAGCGAGGGCTCGCCCAAGGAGTGGGGTTGGACTGCCATCTGCCTGGAGAGGGACGCACCTGCAACGCCGTTAGGACTGCACGACATGATGGAAGATCGCAGCTTTTCACCTTTGTCGCCTATCAGCGTGTCAAGCTCTTCTACAAAACAAAGGAAAACGAAATCCATAAGGTATTTCCTGCAGAGCCTGCATCCTCATCGCTTGCAGCCGGGGAATGGGTGGGTGTGATGGCAAACAAAAGCGCTAACCTAGGATAGGATAATAACTCCAAAAGCCTGAAATGCTCTTCTAAATAATCAGTGCTGAATGTGAGTGAGGAACATTATATTGTCGTGTTTAAGGGCTGGGATTTATTGGATAATTTCAGTTTTATTCCACAGGACTTAATTGAGTGTTGCTTTAACATCTCACCAAGCGTTACGATAGAACGCCTTTGTGCCTATTTAGAAGCAAAACCTGGTCTTTAATTCTGCTTTTTTGACTTTATATTAAGGAAACATCCTTAAATATTTCCTAAGTAGTGCATAAATGCTGTTGCACGGCTTGGTGTGCATTGCAAAGCAACTTGTGGACTGCTGCTTGAGAACGACCACGCTCACTTATTACTGACCTGGCTTTGCCATACTCTTCCTCACAGCCACTGGATCTTTCCTCTTCCATTTCTGCAGCTCCTCCTGCATCTTGTCAATCTTGGCCGGGTTCAGAGCCCACAAACAGCCTTTCCGAGAAGAGTTGCCTGATTTGTTTTCAACTTTCTCAAAGCATTTGTTCAAGGACAAGTTGTGGCGCACGGAGTTTTTCCAGCCATCCGGGGCTGTCTGGAAACACAAAGCCAATCTAAGAATGGTTTTTCAAGGAAAAAAAAGCAATCAATTCTCTACGTTATGAAACTGGTTAAAAAAAAAACCAAAACCAAAACAAAAGGAAAGTTATTCTTATGCCCAAGTGGACTAATTGCGTGCCTTACAACTGAAATATGGGTTTCTACACTTGACTGCTACACTTTTTTTTGCTTTACGCTTATTTTTAAGCCAGTGGTGGAAGCTGGGGGGTTCTTTAAACCTCACAGTGCATTGAAGTGATTCTTCCATGTGTATTTTCTAGTTTCTGCTCAAGCAAAATTCCATCCTTACTCTGAGGACAGTTTTGCAAGAAGGAAAAAGAAACTGCTTATCACACTGAGATGCTGCATATGAGCGTGCTGGTTCATATCATAGGATTCCTATGGTGAATTCCTGATGGGTCACTTCCTTGTCTTCTACAGAAATTCCATGCAATCATAGAATTCTATAGGAATTCCATAGAATCATAGGATTCTGTAGATTCTATGAAATCTGACCTTTGGATTCTTCCATTGGAACATTAACTCCTTATCCCCCGAGGCAGACCTTCGCTACAAGCTGGACAAGACCACATTTTCCATTTCTGGCAAATTCCCATGAATTTAATACTTCCTTCTTCATTCAAAATATTGCTTGGTTGTGAAAGCTGAACACGTGTCATCTGCTACAACAGGAAGTATTTGCCTTTCCCAACAGCACCGTTTCTACCCTTTTGTCCACCTGATGTCAGCATTTCACCGTTCTGTTGGCCAATCCCGTAGGTGAGTCAACCTGCAATTCTGTTATTAAAAAATCAGTATAAAAACCCAACCCAACCCCTTACAGCCCTTTCTGCTGTAGGGTAAGATTGAAGATGAGTGGGGATGCGTCGGCACAGCTGCCCATGGAGGTGTTCAGGAACCAAGGAGACGTGGCACCGAGGGCTGTGGGCACAGCGGGGTGGGTTGGGGTTGCACTTGGGGATCCAGAGCTTTTTTTCGAACACAAATGATTCGGTGGTTCTACCATGACTGTTTTTTGCCCCTTGCAGACAGCATCCAAGCAGCTTTCTGCCAGCTCCAAAAGCAAATCCCACTTTCTCCAAGGGAAGGTGTGCAATTAGCTGCTGCCTGGGAGAGCGCTCACACTCCTGGCCGTGTGTGCGAGGCTGCACCAACCTCTGTCTGTATCTAGACAGGATAATTAGTGTTTCTGCTCGGCGCTGGGAGTGGCGTGTGTTTCTCAGAGGTTTTCAGATGTGTGGGGGTGTGAATGGTGAGATCGTTTTAGGAACGTAAAAGCAAAAAGTACACGGATTTATTCCGGGGAGCGCTGCCAAGGGTTGAACAGGTTCTTGCACTAAACTCGGGACTGCTGAGCAGTGAGAAATAGTTGTTTACCTAGCTGAGCCCTGAAGGAATGCTCCAACACAGCGTTAGAAGTACTGCTCTGTCACCAGTTTTTATTTTCACATTTGATGCTCGGTTAATGAACTGAGCTCTGCCTGCTGGAGCTGCCATTGTACAGTTGGAGTTGTTTTGCTGCCGTGATTTGGCCACCCTTGCTTCCAGAGCAGCGTGGAAGTTATGTGGAATTAGGTTCCGTTGGATCTTCCCAACCTCTTGGACCACTGGAAATAGCTCAATTAACGAGATGAAAGCTCAGCGTTCAACTCTCTAATTGCACTGAAGCAGAAAAAAGGATGATGAGCCAAAAAAGGTGGTTGTGCAGACCCATTGATCCCAACAGCCTCTTGAAGTTTAAAGAGTTCAGTGATCTTGCAAAACTCTTTCTCTTTAAATCTAGGTCTCAAGAGAAGGGAGAGGTACATCAAAGAGTAATTCACCTTCAGCTGTGTAGATTATTATTATTTTTTTTTTTTGGGACGTAGGAGTTGGATTGCTCTGTTTCAACTAGAAATGAGATTGTTGCATCATAGAAACTGAATTTGCTGTGGCAGCGAATACGAGTTAATTTGACTAGGCTTGTATCATCTCATGTCTCCCAGCAAGATTCTACACACACTTGTGCTCTCCTTCAGTTCTACTCTAATTGCTTCCCCTCCCCCTGGTGAATCCCGAGTTCTGTAGCACCAACACGAGGCTGTTTGCTGATTTCTATATTACTTTATCTTGTTAAAAGTCTCTCTAAAATATGGTTTTTGTCATATATTGGTAATTCCATGGCCTGCCTTAAAGACCGGCCGGAGGTAGGGCTTAGTCCTTATAAGCACATTTGCTTATTCTGTTCTTAATTTAATGATGTTTGGGATGAAAATATTCAATTGTTTGACTGTATTTCTAAGTAAAAAGAAAAAAAAAAAAGGCAGAAAAAAGTTGCAAAATTTGGACTGTTCCAGTAATAACACCAGCACCATTCTTTGCCTATATTGTACATGGAGGCTGTGACCTCATTCCCACTGACTTATAAATAATGGAAGAGAAAGCCACGAGGATCTGCAAGAAGCCCTTCCATGGAACAGATGGGTTCTGATGAGCGAGAAGAGCGAGGTTTGGATTTGGGCTAAAACAGTTATTTAAAGCTGTGCTGGAAGACAGAGGAGAAGCAACTTCAGTTTGGTCTGATGAACTGCTGTGGGCACCGCTATGCCTGTAAAACTGATTTTAGTAATCCCACTTCTCCACTTGAAACTCCTCCATGCTGTGTTCCTAGAAGATGGTAATGTGCTTTCTTACCCTCTGACTATTGGCATGTTTAATTTAATTTTTTTTAAATTTTTATTGCTATTTATCCTCAGAACCACTTGACATTGCTGTATGATTGTATCAGGACATTTGAATCAGGATATCTGAATCGTCTTTCTGTAGCTGCATTAGATCTATTTGATTGCTGCATGCTTATTTGCAATAGGAAGCACAACAGCCTTGCATTGCTTTGGTTTTAGGTCTTGCTAACAGCTGTAGGCCACTTGCTCTGGACATTTAGCAAGACTTTTTGGGGCATCAGCAAGAACAAAGCCCTGTGTAGAGCAGCAGCCAGCAATTCAATTACAGCTCTCTTTAGATCTAACTGTAATCCCTCTGCTCTGGGGCTGCATGCTGACTAATCTCTTCCCACCTGCATCCCAAGTGCAAGAAGCCATTTGCTCCTACAGCACGGATTTAAATCTCAATAGCATCTGGTGCAAGCTGTGCATCCATGCCTTCACCATCATGACCGTGTAATTATGAGCTTAGTACCATTTATCACATCTTATACTTTTCCTTTTACAGGGCATGCCAGAGATGAAGTTGCCCAAGATGACATGCCAGCTCCAGAACGGAGCAGCTGATGGAGCTGTGGGTGACCCTCCTCACTGCAGGGAGTGGGACCTGATGGCCTTTAAAGGTCCCTTCCAACTCAACGATTCCATGCAGATATCTCCATGCCTCTGCTTCCGTGATTTTGGAGGTACTGTAATGGCAAGGGAAGCCATAGGACCAGTTCTGCCTGTATCTGAGAGGAAGGGATGATGTTGTTTTTAGAAATATTTATCCCTTTTACGAGCTGTTGGTGAGGAGTGGCTGCTTGTTATCTATGCAAGCTCCAAGTTGGAGCTGTTCTTAATAAACTTTTGTGTTAAGTTGCACTACACACTGCACTGTGTGCATACATCCTGCCTAGGCACAGAACTCACCTTAAAGTAAGGAAAGTGCTCTGTCATGAAATTGTAAATCTCGCTGACTGGCAGACTGCCCGTCTTGCTGTTTTTGAGTGCCATGAAGATCAGGATGCTTTGGGGAGAGAAAGAAAACTGTTTTAGCTTGTCAGGAAATACAGTGTTTGTCTCAGAGCTTGTGATGACCGTGGCATTCACTCCCATACAATGGATCAGGTTGGATATTGGGAACAGTTCACTCTCCAGATGAGTGGTGATGCAGTGGAACGGCTGCCCAGGGAGTGGTGGGCTCACTGTCCCTGGAGGTGTTCCAAAGCTGTGGGGATGTGGCACTGAGGGATGTGGTCAGTGGGTATGGAGGGGTGGGTTAGGGCTGGGCTTGGATCTGAGAGCTCCTTGCCAACCTGAATGGATCTATGGATAATGCTGACAGTTCCCACTCAGCCATAAGCAGTGCATCACTCTTAGATGTAATGGTCAAAGTCCATGCAGGATGTGAATGGCTCATGTCCAATACAAATTTCAAGTAAAATGTTGGAAAGTGGAGTCAAGACCTTGAGTCCTGGCTGTGTTTTTTAAGGTTGTGCTTCAGTGCTTACACTGATAAGGACGCATGGAAAGTATCAAGCTGAGTGGCAGAAGGTATAACTAAAAATTGCCTGACCTGCTTCACTCGAGTGATGGCTGGGGGCTAATCCTATGTGATAAGCAGCATATCTGATATGTTTTCTGGACGTTTCCTCACCCTTAATGGGGAATTAAATAGCACTAATACAGGTCCTGCAAAGACACCTAATTGTGATTAGTCTTAGGCTGATTTGCAGCACCCAAGACTTTGCATTAGGAAAAGGCCTGGCTTTTCTTCTTTACATCATCTCATTTCCCTCTGCTTTGGCCCCAAAGTCTGGAGCATGCTGTGATTCATACAAGCAGGACAGAGCACACTGGGAACAGGATAGGGAAGCACCTTGTTGCAAATTATGGCAAAAATATGCTGTGGGTAAACAGTGTGTTACCTGCAGCATCAGGAGTTGAAAAAAATGCTTTCTCACCTGTAGGAGTAGATGGGCTTGGGAAATAGAGGCTGCTGGGATTCTTGAGTGCTTTGAGGAGCAATCCTTTGGTAGGGGTAGTGCGAAGAGGTGATGTAGGTCACCGGGTAGCTGCCTCCAGATGGGTACTGGGGAGACAACAAAGATGTCACACGGCTTGGCAACAAGTTCTCAGAATGCTTCTTTCTTTATAGAAATACTAAGCTTTAATTCTGAGGACATTGTCCTCTACCTATGTTTTATAGCTCTTATGCAAAGGCAGAACTGAAGTCTGTCTAGCACGGTATTGAGAAGCACTGGTGCTGCTAAGAAGGGGGAGAAGCTGGAGAGGAATGGGCTGGGATGTTGGCTGCTACCAGTTTTGTTGCAGTGAGTTCTATGCTAAAGAACTGTTTATTATTGCCCATTATTCTACTGAGTACTTGTGAAAAATGGGTCGTTGTACCCTATCTATCATCTCCAGATCATGCACAGTCATATAAAGAGTTTACTCCTCTGGCCATCCCTTTAATGGCGTCTCTTCAAGAGATCTCCAGGCATGTCCAATTCTCAATGCACTCAGCGATGGATGGCCCATCACGAAGTCACCCTGATAGAAATACACCAGTGCAAAAAAGCAGGCAGCTCAAATGAAATGCAGCATGTGCCTTGCCTTGATTGCAACACGGTTTCTGCCAGTGCTCTCCATTTCCTATCGCAGCGGTTGGTCACGTATTGTTCTGTTCTGAATTGCAGTTCCAACCTGCTGGCAAGCAGCTTTCAAGAACAAAGAAGCGCTGCCCCACGGAGCTGAGATACCATCAGTTGGCTCCTGGTGTGGCGAAGGCTCCCGCTCAACTCGCAGTCGGTAAGAGAGGAATTTCTGCCTCTTACAGCTGAATCTTTCCAGATGCCAAGGGTAGGGCATGGCCAAAATTAGGAATCGTGTCACAGGCTATTAAAAATCTGCTTGCGTGCCTTTGCTGGTGCTCAAGGGTTGCTGAGCCATGTTCTGGTGCGGTGCTGCTCACCTCTACAAGCCCTGTGTCATGAGTTTTTATGGTTCCTCTGAAGACTCTAATATAGATTTTTCAGAGTCATCAAGAAAATTTTCCTGGTAATTAATTTATACATCTTAGTTTCTTCCTGCCATTGGTTTCAGTGCCTCTTTGAAAGGGTTCTAAGAAGGAACTGGCTGGGATGTTGCTACCAAAAGCAAGAACTGGGTGTTTTCACGATGATTTCTGTTTTATTGGTCTCATTACTCCTTTTTGAGGGAGCAAGGAGGGGAATGGTCTGGTACGACTGGCTGGAGCTGGTTCTGCTGGATGAAAGCTGTCCGTGTTTTATGGTGGGTGGGTTGGTGGCTCCAGCAGTGTCTGCCACTTCTTTCAGGTCCATAAGAAGTAATTTTCCAGCTGAGTCACCATCTGTGCTGTGTCCAGCAAAGGGGAAGGTGAGGCCACTTTATCGTTTGGACTGAGTTAATGAAGGAGTTGATCTCTCTCATCCCTTAATGAAAAGAGAAGTGTAGTTGCTCCAGGCTAGGGGGCTGAGTTTAACTCCATAGTGATTTAAGCTGTCCGTTCCATTCACATTTGAGAGGTAAGACATTAATACGTGCAAAAGGTGTTGTTCCATTTCTTCTGTCTTGTGTCACTGCTCATCTCCTAGCATCTGACACTGGCACATGGACAGCATCTCAGCCTGTCATGACTTTGCCTGCTGATACCCCTCACTTTCCTTTCATTAGTAGAATCCGTTGCCATGCTTTCATAACATCAAGTAGCACAAGCTCTGACCAAAGCCTGCTGCTGGAGGAGAGCTGTCACTCTGCCAACCTGCAGGTGGATGGGAGACTTTCTCCTCCCACGATGCTTGTTGTGTCTTGTCTAGCAGTTCCCAGAAGACAGCTGTAAGGTTATGGGGTTTTTGAATGTGCTTAATGCAGATGGGTGGTAACATCACTGGTATCAAAACAGCAGTGAAGAGGGAAGCGTGCTCACTTCATTGATATATTTTATATACATGTATATAGCCTTAAAATTGTGCATTGTCATGCATCAGCATTGTAGTCAGTTATGCTTCAGCTGAATACTCTTTCACTGGGGATGATACAAGAGCCAAAAGATTGCAGAGGAGATGGATGAGCCACCGAACTCAGGGAGCATCGTCTTGCTGTTGTTTACTTTAAAAGGAGGTATTTTCATCTATCTTTTGGGGGGGTTGGGGAAGGGAGAGAGTTGTTCCTGTGACTGCTATATGGCTATAGCGCAAGAAACAGAGCATTTTTGGTTCAACATACGGTACTGACCTGATGGAAGGGATGTGAGGAGCAGTACATCTGCTGCACTTGGGGCTGATAGCAGTACAACCCAGGCTGCCCTTCCAGTGGGGATGTCCTAAGCTTGAGGTCTGAATCCTGCTAGAAGATATTTAAGGAAAGCATTGTTAGAGAGAACACCTCAGTTTAATGCCATCAGCTGCTGTCCTGACTTGTCTTTCATTGTACCTTATTACCATCCTCTGGTCATCCCAGTGCCACATCCAGTATTAACAAATGTTTGTGCTATTTTGGTGACCATAAGATGATGTTTTGGTCCAGAAATATCAACTTGCCAGCAGCCTGTAAGCTGTGTAGGAGCTTAGAAGTTGCTCTTTAATGGAACCAGTGGAGGCATGAATGAGCAGTTGGTCTGAGCAGTCAGAGGCACTTATAGTAGAGCACATGCAGTGCTAATTTTACATTCTTTGCAGCTTTGAATTTGGGAAGAAAATGGGATTTTTCTCATTAACTGTGTACAGCTTTTGCATTAACCTCAAATCAGATGAGATTATATTATTATATCCAGGAAACAGGAGGTTCATATCAACTTCATCCTTAGTGTGAGTAGCTTGGAAACGTCCCCCATCCCTTGCTAAATCGTCTTAGTTCATTTAGAGATTATTTTTGTTTCTTTTTTACCCCCCTTTATTTCAGTAACCCTGCAATTCTTTGTCTCAAAACCAGTCCAGAGCCAGTGATCAGGGCCCTCTCCTGGCAGGTTTGCTCACTGGTTGTCTGCACGAGATGATGAAGGTAGGGTTTGCAATTTGGATCACAGCAGAGGTGCCTTGTAGTGATACCACCACGTGGTGAGTGACTCCTCATACCTTCACACAGTACATACCATAAACAGACTTTGTACTTAGTTTTAAGTGAGTAGAACTGATATCTAAGAGCTTCTCTTGCTGCCAAGAAAAATGCAGGTCAGCAAAGGCACTGTAAGAAATCGGTGTCTGTTCTCAGATGCACACATCCTCAACAGATCACAGGTTGGAAAAGAGCTCTCAGATCATCCAGCCCAACCATCCACACAGCACCAATGTTGCCTGCTGGCCATGACCCTCAGTGCCACATCTCCATGGTTCTGAACACCTCCAGGGATGGGGACCTGGGGACCCCACCACCTCCCTGGGCAGCTGTGCCATGCTTGAAGAAACACCATAAAATTCTGTCCCTTGAGGATGCTGATTGATGACAGTGATATCAAACCTGCTGTCGGGACGGGTTTGAATTTTTAAGGCTCCTGTCTACTGGAAAATCCTTTGCCCATATCCACCTTTCAGGTAATTGTTTTTCAGAAGGAAAAGGATTAAGACAGAGAACTCTGACAAATAAATACAGATGTAGGCTAGAGCCCACGACAGACAACTTCATAAGAGATTAAAATCTCTGTAGTCGCATTGAGATAAAATAATTCCAAACGCATCCTTATTTTCCCAATTAAAAACAGAAGAAAAAAATAATAGAAAATATACTGACCATGACTTGTGAATTGTGATCTTGACCTGTGGTGCTGTACTGGAGGCTGTTACACCACGGCTGCTCGGAGGAGATGTTTGGAAGGTGTGTTGGAAATGACTCTGACTCATCAGGGCCCGTAGATCCTGGGAGACCCTCAAAACCCTCAATACTTCTGGTGCTTTTGAAAGATGGACCTTCAGGTGGAAGGGCTTGCTGTGCTTCCTGGAAGACATCCTCACTGATCTGCCTCTTGTAGGGGTGAAAGGGGTTCCTGCTGCTCTTGAGGAACCTGTCGTAGTTTCCTACAGTGTTTTCCTCATAACTGTACCGCCGGAATTTTTCTGTGCTGAAGGAGACCTGAAATTTGTTCTTGCTGCAGTGAATCCCTTGGCTGGGGGGATATCTCCCAAGGAGCTGATCCTGGGCTGGAGATGCAGGGCTGGGGCTGTGGGAGGACTCGGAGCTCTTCCTTTCTGTCCTGCTGTCTGATTCGTACGGTTGGCAGCTGTAACTGGGATTATCCTGCAACGAATCGTTGGCATTTGTTTAGGGTTAGGTGGAACAAATATTTTTCCAGTACGTAGAAAATGTGCATTATTGACGATAATTAGAAAATTACTAATCCTGCCACCTCCGCACAGATAAACTTGGAAGGGTTTTTCTCATTACCTGGTGTCCAAACCTGTTTAAAGGTAAGTTGATAGAATAATTAAGAAGGCTGAAATAATCCTAATCTGTCAACTATCCGTGGAAAACAGGATGTCACAGGCAACTTTTGCCTTGCTGATGTCTGTTGTTCCAGAGAGAAGATGATGTGTGATCAAATGATGAAAGATTAAATGACAGGAATATGGTAAGTGCAAATCCTGTCATACACAAGTTTAATCAAATGGGCTTGAGCTCGTTCTTTGTGTTACACGTTGCTAGATATGTTAGCAGTTACATCACTTCCTCTCATTAGTGTAACCACACTCATTCCATGAGCCATGGAGGGTCTGGGCAGGCAGCTTCACCTCCTTCCTGTCTCATCTCCTCCCTTCCCTCTTGTTAGCAAAATGGAATTAACAACTACTCAAGAACTCTTTAATCTACAGGGGAAAGGCTTAACAAGAACTGGTGTCTGGGTCCTGGAGCTGAACACATACAGCTTAGAAATTATGCATATTTTCCCTGACATCAATGGTGAGTAACATCGTGGATGCTTTTTGGGAAGGCACAGCTGAACTCAAGAGCAGGTTATTATGTTCAGTGAAGGGAAAACAATCACAGAATCTCAGAATCATTCAGGTTGGAACATTCACACTGGAACAGGCTGCCCAAGGAGGCTGTGGATGCCCCATCCCTGGAGGCATTCAAGGCCAGGCTGGATGTGGCTCTGGGCAGCCTGGTCTGGTGGTTGGTGGCCCTGCACACAGCAGGGGGTTTGGAACCAGATGATCATCGTGGTTCTTTTCAACCCAGGCCAGTCTATGACTCTATGACTGGAAAAGACCTCCAGGATCCTCATGTCCAAACCCAACCCGCCCCATAATGCCCACTGACCACGTCCCTCAGAAGTTTTTCCTAATATCCAACCTGAACCTTCCCTGGCACAACTTGAGGCCATCTCCTCTTGTCCAATTGCTGTTGCTTGGGAGAAGAGGACATAATGTACAGTGGGTTTGTGGGTCTGTCTGAGCTCGTACCTCTGGGGGAGGAGAGCAGCAGTGATCCATAGCACTCACCGTTTGCTGAATTGGGGATACTGAATCCCCCGGTGTCTTCATGAGGTCCTCTTGTTGGTCCCTTTCCAAAGTGTCCGAAGAAGAAAATTTAATATTAGATTGATCCTGAAGTAGTGAAACCATTACCAAATCCACTTCCGATGGAAATTCTGTTGTAACGAAGGAAAATGGCAATCAATACTTTCTAAAACTGAAAAGTGGAAAAGAAACCATCCTGTTACAGTGTTGGGCATTCTGCTGGGCAATGACCTATTCTAAGAGTAGAGGTATCCCTAATCTGAGTTCTTCCTTTAGCTGTCAGAGAAATGTTATCTAGGCATAATTGCAATGAAGTGTGATACAGTATTATGCAGTTTTACCACTATTCTTAATAGAAATAATTCCTTTTTTTTTGCCTTTTTAAGTTAATAAAAATGCAGTACTGTGGATTTGAGAAAACTTAGCAATATTGCTTTACTGAGAATTATTAACTGTCATTGCTTTTAGTGGGACTACATACAACAAAGGAGTTTGTTCCTATCATTACTTAAGACTGATGAGTACCATCAGCTCATGGTTTTGCTTTTTTCTGGTATCAGTGCCTTATGTTCTGCACAATTTAAATCTCAAGTGTTCAGATGAGTTCCCAAACTTTGATCTTCAGATATTTCAGACACATCTGATGATATTTGTCAGAGTAAGATGGATGGATTTGATCTTCTAGAAGCTTGTTTGCCATTGGTTTTTCTGTAGTCCTTTTTCACTGTAAATTTACAGTAAGACTGCAATGGCACAACTCAGATTTCAGGGGTGTAAATCAGGGGAGAAAGGCACTTGAGGAGTTAATTCACAAAGTCTTTGCCATGTGTTTAAATGGCTGTTAGGTAAATAACTGAAGGGGTTATCGGGCTTGGCTAACAAAGATATATCACTGAAAAATGTGGAAAATCTGTTTTGCTTTTACAGTTCAAAGAGAAATCTCTATTTATGATGAGTTAGACTGCACTGCCCAAGGGGATAAAGTACAATGGGGCTTGGAAATCGCATATAAGACCTTGAGTGTACAGGAAAGAGATGATGTGAGCTAAAGTTCACTGTGTTTTGGGCACAGGCCCTATTCCCAGTAGCTGAGCTGGAGGTTGATGAGGAGATATACATAAAACTCCTCTTGAAAGGAGCAGGTGGGAAAACTGACAACTTGGAAATATGTGCACATGTATATTTGTAATTGTTCCAGGCTGTCTGCCCTCTTAATGCAGTTTTCCCACTGATCTCCAGGTTATATAAAGCTGTATCTGACCTCTCCTTTATACTGCAATTTTTCAACCCCACTGCCTAATTTGTGGTCTTAAGCATTAGAATTTCATTAAGAGCTTTTGTGCAGTTACAAGTCCTGCCTAATGGCTTTTCCACTGCAAGAGACGTTGGACAAATGCTCACAGATCAAGAAAAGGGAAGAGCTTCAGAGAAAGTATCAGAATAAGAAAGTAAAAAAGCTTTGATTGCAGAGAATAATAATGGTTTTCTCTTCCCATTAGTTTTACCACCAGAACCAGAGCAAAAGCACTGGCTAAAGGGTGAACTGGGCACGTCAGAAATAGAGTATGTCATGTATGTCACGGCTATTTGGAGAGATAATACAACGTGGACCAGGAAAGCCAAATTATTATTGTCTCCCCCCTCCAAGTATTTTGCCAGGCTCTGTTTATTAATTTTAGTTTATCATCTCATGGAGGCTGATAGGAAAGGAGGAGTCTTACTGGCCTTTTAATGCTGTAATAAATCTCTCTGCGTAGTGAAGGTGTTATTAGATGGGAAGTAGCCTTGTCCTGATGCAAGGTCAAGCTGATAACCTGCACTTAGTGGTGATCTGCATTGCTACTGCAGGGTTTTGAAAAGAGATTCCAGACCACATACTGACTTTCTTCTATAAGGGAGAAGAACTTGTGGTCATTGGAGGCTGTCAATAGCGGGGGTTGCAATAAATCATTTGCAATAAAGTCATGCAACTGTTACTGGGAGAGAGAACCTGAGGAAACCGTGGGTTGCCAAGATGTGGGATTCGTGAAAGAAAACAATGATGCTTTGATTTGGAAAAAGGAAAGTGACTGTCCCAGATGTAGCTGGAACCATTTCTCCCAGCCCATGTCATTTCACTGCTGTAAATGTTGCGTGACAGTTCTGGCTCCTGTTAGAAGATAACTATCTTCAAAAGGGAAAAAAAGAAAGAAATTAGTGAGAAACTGTAACCTCAGCTGAGCGTGTGGACAAGCGAGGGAGCAGCTGACCTATTAGCTCTGCATGACTGGAGCCCCGTGGCACCCATCCATCGCTCAAACAATCCCTTTTTGTGCATTTCTGGACATCAGAAGGCGTTCTGCCGACGATGCATTTCCCCAGAGCTCAGCACTGGGCTGTGTAACACATCAGAGCTGCTCCGAAGCCGTACCTTACTGTAAATGCCCCCTCCATCCCTTGGGGCTGAGATCAGTTTTCATGAGAGGAAGGTGAGCTTTGGATGTTCCCCAATTTGTAATTCATCCTGCATGCATGCCTCAGGCAGCTCTCTGCTCCGCGCCTGACTCGGGTTGTGTGATCTCCTCTCCTCTGCCCCCTCCCCACAGCACTAAATCATCTCTTTCCTCTCCAAGTCACACCGTTGGGTTCCAACCCAAGAATGAACAAACTACCTGGGATTTCTTTTTTCTTCTGCATTCTGCTTTTAAGTTTTGTAGATTAAAATCTGCACCCAACAGTATCACGTTCCCAATAATGTCCTGCTGTTGTAGAAGCGACCAAAACCTTTTGAGTAAAACTTGCCATACGTACAGGGATCTTTCTGTAGGAAATCTTGGGTGAAAAAGACACTATGGATGAGAATCAGAGTTTTTATGGCTTACAACGAACACAAGACCTTCTTTCTGAGCTTATACCCAACAGAATCACACCAAATGTTGTTCTGGATCCTGATGCGGATAGCTGTGTATTGTCACTAAGCCTTGCTCTGCTTTTAGAAAACATTTTCAGGAGCAGAATTTCAGTCTACACACCGTGGTACTGCATGTGGTTGTGCCGTGTTGGTTTCTTACTGTTTTCTTTCTTCTATTTCTGGTACACGTTGTTCCTTGATGATAGGAACTACACCTTTCCAACAGCACCAGTTAACCTAATGAAAAAAGACATTAGCTCTCCCTACCAGCTTTGCAACTCTGGTATTTCCTAAACCCTATCCTTTGCATACTCCATCCTATTTTCTGGATGAATGATTGTGCTGTTTCCTGAATGAGCAGTATGAAATTTCATTGCCTTATATAAGACATCTAAGCATGAAGTCAGACTTGATTCCAAGAGTTAAAGTTGTTAATATGATACAGAAACTGTGATTCTTTCATGAATAACCAACTTGGTTGGCAGGTAAAACTAGCACGAGATAACGGCAAAGTGTGTTTGTGGGCTGATCACAGCGAGTAAGTAACTGAATTCAGAGCAAATGGGTCTGCAGTGGATCTGAGGAGTGGCACAGATACAAGAAGACCGTCTTTTTTCCCGTTTGGTGTCCTTTTCTCCTGTCATTTTGTAGCTTGTCTTCTCCTAAGTATTTATACTTTCTCTTTCCCCTTCCTGCAATATCTGTGTCACGTTGCTTTCTTTCATTTCCTTCATTTAATCAATATCAGTAAAATGCCCCATCCCTGGAGGTGCCTAAGGCCATCCTGGGTTGGGGCCCTGAGAGCCTGAGTTGGTGGGGGAGCAATGGGGTTGGAACTGGGTGATCTTCAAGGTTCCTTCCGACCCAAACCATTCTATGATACTCCAGATATTTTCCAGTGGATCCTTTTCCCTTCTACTATGACAAGTCTACTTTCTGGTTTCCAAGTGGTCCAAGGGCAATTCACAATATTTTCTATTAAGAAGTGCTTTTTTTTTTTTTCCCTACAGTTCACCTCCATATTTTAATCAAAATGCAAGCTGCTGATTTCAGAGACGAACGCTGAGAGATGATGTTGGATGAAGCTTCAAAACATGTGAGTACCGCTGAGCTGCACAACAGGGAACGTGGGTCAGGAATTGTTGGGAACCTCATAGACAGCATGCAACGTGTGGTAGCCCTGTTGTGCTCTGCTTCTTGTGTGCCAGTGAGTTGAACCCCATTAGTATAAGATGCTCTCCTGATGTACTTATTGATAGCTTTCGAGCTGTACGTGTGTGCTGTACCCTATTCACCCCATTTGGAAACACGACGTAGGGGAAAATAGGGGACACATGGCACGGCTCCTCCAGTAGCCCCATCGTTTACGTTACGTTCCTTTTCTCTCTCGGTGAGTCACGCTCATCTCCCTGTGACTTGGGAGTTCATCCTGGGATCTCATGCCATCTTTCTGCCTTTATGAGAAGGTGTGTGTGATGATCCACCCTAATGGTTTCTGTTGCTGGCTGTGGCAGCATGTTTTACGATGGGTGTGGTGCATTCCCATTCTCTCTGTTGTGCATGTACAGCATTCACCTTGCCGCCCCACCCGTGGCCACTCCCACCCTCCCACTGGGAATCGCCCACAGTAAGCTCTGTAATTACATTTATTTGATCTGAGGAATGGATTTGGGAATCTTATTTGCACAGTCGTAAGCTGAGGATGTTAAGACTGACCCCCCTCCCCCTCAGTAAAAAAACAACCTCCGAAATAAACCAACTCCCATAAAGAAAAAGCAACAACCCAAAAACTTTGATTCACCGAGCGGTGATGTGTTAGGAAGAGAAACACCAGAGGCACGTAACCAAGCTGCTCCATTGGAGTGCTTCCAGAGTTTTTTTCCTTTGGAAATGTCTGATTCTACTTGTAGACGAGGAGGAATTTCACCTGCTACCACCTGCTCTGAGTTCTTCGTGTTACTTTCTGCTGGTTTCACGTTGAATAGAACTCAACTGGTTGCAAGCTATGCTTTGTACCTGTTTTACATCTTTGCTATGGTTTCAAGCATTTACTTTCTGGAGAAACCTCTGGAAAGGGAAGAAAAGAAACAGCCCAAGACTCAATCTCCTGCTTTGTCTTGTTAAGATCAAAGGTAACAACAGGCAACTAATTCAGCCAGCTCGCAGCACAGCTGATTGGGAGTGATGTATTCTGCTGACAACCCATGCCTAGGCATGAATGGAAAATGCTCCATGTAAAGTAGTAAAGATGGAGGACAGGAATGATTACAGGAGATATACCAGTACATGTAGGCATCCTTTTTTACCAGTTGAGCAAAATGTTAGAAGCCATAAGTGATGCCCTCATTAGGCTAATTGGAACCACAGCAGCAAAAAATGGAAAGAACCTCTTCCACTAACTGAAGTAGTAAATACACTTCAAAACAGTTTTAAACTGATGTCTTTGGTAGAGATGAAGGATGTATGTTTTTAAGTCTCTGACATAACCCTCCTTCTAAAAAGTAGAAATAGAGAAAACTTGGATAAATGATGTATTTAGCTTTTGTTAATGGAAATCGTGGCTAATGAGCATATTTTTAGGAACTCAGCACACACGTTGGCTACGATAATGTCCTTATGTTACCATGAAGAGCTTTTGGCCAGGTGCTCTATCACAAACTCTAAATTGCCACTGATATTCCAAACATCTACCCGCAGAAAGGGTCTTTGTGTGGACAAGTAATTGGTTAAAAGATGGAAAATCAAAGGTGAGGGTGAGTGCTCAGCTTCCCCAAGGAAGGAGGTGACATCCAGCTGTTGTTTAATGTGTTCAAAGAGAACCTGGAAAAGGAGGTGAGCAGCATGACGATAAATTTGATGAAGATACTGTTATTCTGAGCAGTTAACATGATGATAAAGTGGGAGGAAGAAAGCCCTTATGAATTCAATGAGGGGTGTTCAACTTTATAGAAAAACCTGAAGAGAAGCACAGAAAAAGTAGTTATAAAGAGTCCCATGACAACAGCAGGTTGGTGTTAATAGGATTATAGACTATCCTGAGCTGGAAAGGAGCCATAAGGATCACAATAGGAGTCACAAAAGCTAAGTCAAATGTAGGCATTAGGGAAACAGGTGGTGGTTGTGTGGGACAGACTGAGGGGTGGGCTGCACATCTGATGAAGGCCTGGACCAGCTTCCATGGGAGGAAAGGGTGAGTGGGCTTTGGCCTGGAGAGAGATGGTTGGTGACAATGAAGGAATGAAAGAGTTTAAATCATAGGTAGCATGGAGAGGGTGAGTAGGGACTGAGGGCATTCTGCTGAACCAACAGCTAGGACCAGCACAAGAGGTAATGACCTCAAGTTGTGCCAGGGGAGGTTCAGGTTGGTTATTAGGAAACGTTTCTCCCAAAGAGCTGTGATGCAGTGGCACAGCTGCCCGGGGAGTGGGGGAATCCATGTTCATGGAGGTGTTCCAGAACTGTGGCACTGGGGGATGTGGTCAGAGGGTGGGATGGGGTTGGACTTGGGGACGTGGGAGGTCTTTTCCAACCATTCTGTGGTTCTATGATCAAATAAAGCAGGTAGGAAGGAAATTCCTCACTCAGTGTGTAGCTTTGTAAGCTCCACCGTAGATGCTATAGATATAAAAAGTACCTTCTGGATATATTATGGAGAAAGGGGAGAGACTTCAGAATGAAGAAATAAAAAGGCAAATGCCTGACTATCCCCACCCTCTTCCTTCCCTGCCCCGAAAATTACAAAGTCATTCACACCCTAGCATCAAGTGGAGAGCTGAGTTTTGTAATTTAAAGCATCCTCTTTGGAATACCTGAAGGAGCAAGAGACAGACAGACAGACAGACTGAAGAATAAATAAGGGTATAAATGGAGATTAAAGAGCCTCCTGGAGAAATATGGTCTGACATTGTTGTGCAAAATGAGTAACATACAAATATGTTAATCCTTCAAGAAGGAATAACTGCTGGGAACAAGAGGAGAGATGAGTGACTTGGGTTTAGGGAGGCAAAATAAGGTGGGAGGGTGAAAGAAAAGCAAATCTGATACAGTGAATGAAGCAAGAAATTGATCACGGAGGTGTTAATCTTCCTGGGAGGGATTTTGGCAATTCTTTGTAAGCCTTCTGTTAAAGGCTTATGAGGCTGTTATGTAAGGATAGAGGTAGTTCCACAGGGTTAAACATGTACATATCTCTGAAAATAAGGGAAGTTCTAAGACAACAAGCGCAGCAAAATTCATCTCTGTTTGCAGTCACGAGATACAACAGCACCATAACTGTCCCTCAAACTGTAAATACGGCCAAATCTGATCAAGTTGCATCAAAGTTCATTCACCCAATTCACCTTCTCTCTGCTTCCCTGCAAATAACCAATATTTGTTCTTCCCCTTTGCCTTCCCCACTTTCTAAGTACTCGTTCCCTACACCCACCAGTTCTCCCAGTCCCTAATTTATTCCTGGAGTCTGTTTGTGTTTCATAGACCTTGCTTTCTTACTGCTAATGGCAGGACTAAGAGCAGCTATCTGACTTTCAGTTAATTTTCTTTAGTTCTTCATTTCACACATTTTAACTGTTTCAACATCCTTTCAGCTTCGTGTTTCCTCTAAAGGAAGAGCAAAACAGAGCTAAGTGTCTTTCACCAGTTCTCTTATTTCTTATTCATGTCAGTGTTGCTTAAATGCAATGGCTAACCCAAGAACTGCAGGCCATGACAGCAGACTCCTCCTCACTCGTATATTTCAGATTTTAAACAATATCTAAAGCAATAGAGGATCTCCTTCAAGAGCTATTCATGTATTCAAAATGCTGTGCCTGCTTTCCACTGTTCCTTACAAAGCACTAATTCTGTTTGTGGCTGCTGATCCCTTCAGGGTATGCTGTCTTGCTCCAGTTTATAGGAAGATATGCCTGTATACTTTTTTGATAACTAACACTATAAATATATTTTTAATACTATATATATATATTTTGCTCAAGTTGTGATTAATTAAAACCTCTTACATTTTTGTTTTCAAATAATTTAAATCACAGAATCACAGAATCATTCAGGTGGGAAAAGACCTCTCAGATCCCCAAGTCCAACCCCCCCATGCCCACTGACCGTGGCCCCAGGCCCATTTCTGCAGTCCCTGTTTCACCGAGGAAGCATCACTGAAACAAGTGTAGTGACTTATGTACATGCAAACTGATTTTGTCCATTCTCTCCTTAGTGTGAACAATAAATGGCATTACTGAAATGGAATCTTACGGGGTTTTTTTTGGGGGGGGGGGGAGCAGCTTGTTATCAAGAGGCTGAAGCTATGCTCATTTCTTCTCTTAAAACATCAAATTTCAGTGATACGTAAAACACAATTAACTGATCTAAGGAGATTACCACATGAAAGGAAGATGTAAAGCCAAACATACTACAGAAAAAACACATTGTTTTCTTATACATAAGAAATAATGCAAATGAAACTTTTTATAGGTGTTTGTTTCCAATGCTTTACAGCTGGGGAAGAATATTCATTACGAGACCAAAGGTACAGTTTTAATTTATTGTTAGCTCTGTTGTCAGAATGATGCTTTCAGGTCAAAGACCTTTTTCTCCTCCGTGTCTTGGAGCAGAGCTCTGAGGGGTTTTGTTTCTACAGCTGTTGTTTCCGATTCATATCAAGATCTGGGTAGCAAAGGGAAGCACCAAGAAAGCTGAAAACACCTTGGAAAAGATGTTGGGAAGTCAACTGGTGGCACTGTGGTCAGTGGGCACAGTGGGGTGGGTTGGGGTTGGACCTGGGGATCTGAGTGGTCTTTTCCAATGTCAGTGATTCTATGATTCCATGATTTTAGTCAGCAAGAGAAAAGGGTGGCAACAGGAAAACAGGTAAGAAAGAGCGCATGCCTGATTGATTCTGTCAAGGCTTTTAGGCCCTGTGTTCAAACATGTGTCTTTTAACTTTAAACGCTGCCAATGCATCATCAAATCTGCCTTGTTAAATTGGGACAAAGGAATTCCTCGTGTGGGCATGCTTTGTTTGATTTTCTGTCAGTTACTCATTTGTTTTCAAGTTTAATATTGAGAGCTGTCCCTTCTTTTACTGTGATTTTTGATGTATGTTTGGAGGAACTCAGTGCTGCTGAAATAGTGAGCTCACAGGAACTGTGATTTTTATTTTGCTGAGAATGTGTGGTTTTGGCATTGATTGTCCTGATACAGGGTGAAAAGTTGATTCTGATTCAATGATTCTGTGATGTTTAGAGCACCTGAAAGCTGAAGTCAGTGTGATAGTTCCATCATGGACTGTTTACAGAACTACGTGATGGCAAGACTGGATGATCCATGAAGTTAAATTTAAGCAGTTCAATCCTGGTACATCCTACCCTCAATGTCAACAGAAGTGTATTTCCATTTTGTGCATTCTGTTTTCTCTTAAATGCCCCGTTGTTCTTTCACAGATCTCTTAGTTTAACAGTGTCTTTATATGTGTGAAAATCTTCCATCCACCTGTACCCAATCTTTTCCTTTTTTTCTTTTAATATCTTTTCAAAAATGAGTTTTTTCTGTGGAGGCTTCCAGCAGGGTTGAGCCAAACGTTGCAGTCCAACGCATAGAGGACGATGTACAAGCTATCCCACACAGAGCTCTTTGCATTAATGGCTAAGATTTAAGATTGTGAGATCATTTAAGATCTTTGTCTCAGCAATTTTCCTGTGCTTTGAGAGGTCCTTACAGAGATGTCTGACCATAGTGTTTCTTGTGCCGTAGGAAAACGAAAGCTGTGTGTCACAAAGTTGACCCCCCCAAACTCACATGGGACCTCAGGTGTTCTCTGCAGACACTTTGCATTTCAAAGACCAAAAAAAAAAAAAACAACAAAAAAACCCAACAAAAAAACCAACAAAACTCAACAAAACAAAACCAGCCCCAAACCATTCCTGAGTGGAAAAGTAGGGCGTGCATTAATTAGTGACCTTAAAGCACAATGGAAAACTAACGGGGCAATGCCAAGTCAGAGTATGAGAAATTCAGGGATATTAATGGTGTTTGCCTCTGATCTCATGCATTCAAGAACTCATCTGTTCTCACCTCCCAGAGGACAAGGCTGGAGCTCTTTGACGTTCTCAAGTTCAGTGGACTTTAATTAGTGTCATTCTTGCAAATTTAGAAAATCAGCTGACTGCTCTCATAAGTGCTATGTAGGAAGATGGGAAGGAGGTAAACACAGTACCTGTCTTGAAACTAGAAAGTATGAGAGAATTACAGCTAGCTGATTTAGCTTAAATTCCCAGGAAAAAAAAAAAAATCAGAAAAATTATTTTAGAATAAATCCTAGTAGTGAGTTAATTGCAGAAGAGTTCCCTGTTCACTGTATGGGAGTTGGACCAGATGACCTTTAAGGGTCTCTTCCGACTCAAATGATTTTATGAGGAGGTAAAGCTGGGTGGAAACCAGCACTAGGATTAGGTACTGACTGCTGTTGAAATGAAAGGGTATTTCAGCTGGGTTTCTAGAAGAGGTTGATGCCAGCTGGTGTTTTCCCTAATGGTTTGCACGATAGATTGGGCAGGAACACTAATCAGATTTGGAGACAGCGTGGAGATGGAGGTCTTTGCATATATAGTTAGGAGAATCATCGAATGGCTTGGATTGGAAGGGACCTCGGCGACCACTGAGTTCCAAAAGGAGTCAGGAGAAGTGGACTGAAGAAAGTAAAATGCAGCTCAGCGAGAGCTAAGTTCAACATCTGGGCAAGATAATAAAACCTGAGGACAGTGAGTGAGAACCTGTGATGAGGCAGCATGAAAAATATCTCAAGGTTTTAATGGGCTGTAACCTGAACCTAAGTCAGCCACGCCATGCTATAATGAAAAAGAGAGGTGTGCTAGCAGGTGTAGGATGCTAACAGAAAGGTATTCTTTGAGAGCTGTGAAGGTGGATCCTCTTGGTG
This sequence comes from Centrocercus urophasianus, assembly GCF_019232065.1. Taxonomy (NCBI): domain Eukaryota; kingdom Metazoa; phylum Chordata; class Aves; order Galliformes; family Phasianidae; genus Centrocercus; species Centrocercus urophasianus. The sequence goes on along the minus strand of NW_024884751.1, from coordinate 8,560 downwards.
TTGGTGAAGCGTCTGTTGAAGGTTGGTGTCCAGTTTTGGTCACCCTGTTTCAAAATGATGGATGGACTCCAATGTGGAGACCGTAGGAGTGTGTGAGAACGGTGGGAGGCCACAAAAATGTGGCCCATGAAGAAAGATTGGCAAAATTAAGGCTGGAAGAGAATTTTTACTGTAGTCCATTCCAGCTCATTTTCCTCATCTGGTTTGCTATTCTGTTCTGCAACTTGGGAGGACAGTGCCTTGCTGTTTAATTATTCCAGCTGGGAAAATAGTAAATTATTTCCTTCTATGAATTACTTACATTCCTGGGAGAACAGGTTCCTGTCTAATATTTCTGGCATCCTACCATTTGCCCACAGAGGGGAATGTTGCAGGGACCTGTCCTGGCAGGTCTGTTGAACCAGCAGTTAGGAGTTTGCAGGGCAGGGATACCTACCCATTCCAGGAGCAAAGTACTGGCTAGGTGTGGAAGTTGTAAGCTGACACTAGATGAGCTCCTTTGAGAGCCTCTAACAAACTGGTGAGGCAGCAGTACAGAGGGAAACAAATTGGGTTAAAATGACAGCATGTTTAGCTTCATTACATGACTCTGATGGAACCTCACCCTATATGCTTCATTCATTTCTGAGCACTTTGCCAACAGAAAGATAATAATGCTCTGGATTGCAGGAGCCCTGTCTCATCCAAACATCTTAAAGTGATTTTACCTATATTAACGAAGCCTCAGAAGGCACCGTGGAGATTGTATAGGCTGTGCAGGGAGGACTTCACAACCACTTGCTTAGCTGCCTTCAGCACTGCACAGCATTTAAGAGGGCACAAAGAAGGCAGATTTTACTTGAAAATGTTGGAAAGTTTGGGTGAGATACGCATAGAGATCTTACGGATTATGATGTTATTGTTCTGTGCACAACTCTAAAGATTGAATAATGTATTTTATCCCATTTCCGTGGAGTGGATTCGTAGAACCACTTGAGTTGGATTCTTGTGTTTATTTGGTGGAAGAATAGTGCCATGTAGGCAAAAAATGGTGATGTGTCTTTGGGAATAGGCTGTTTGTAAGAACCTAACGAGTGTGGCATGCTGCGTGACAGTGACATCTCTGAGTTTTCTGGGCATTGTGGAAGAAAGCAATGTTAGAATTTCAAGTGTGACCCAGAGGGGTCTGAAAAATTGTCTCTGTTTTACGTTATTTCACTGATTAAAAGGGGAAAAGAATCCCAACAAATATGGTGAGTTGTTAAGTCTATTTGTTGAGGAGCCAGTTGGAGAAGCAGAAGGGCTTGGCTATGAGGGCATGTCTTGAATTTATATTTGAAACGTGACAAAGTGGTTAATTCTCCCCCTCATCTTATGAAAAGTGACACAATGTCTTTGATAAACAGAATGGTCTTTGCTTTTAGCCCTTAATGTCAGCAGTATCCTGTTGTTAGGGCCACGTTGGGGCATTGATTCAATGGTGACTCATACAAAGGAGCAACACCTCACAGCACTGCTTCCTATGGCACAGAATGATGCCAATTTGTGGTGATTTCTTTGTACTCGTGGTATTCCAACCTATTTCAGCCATGCGTAGCTTTTGAGAGCTGCCACTTTGCTTTAAAATCTCAACTGAGTGGAGAAGTGGCTCAGAAATGCGGCGTTGGCCGTGCTCACAGATGTACAAGAGAAGGGTTTTATTTGTACCTCTCACTTAATCTGCTTTATCTCCATAATTAATCTCTCTTTGTATTTCAAGCTAATGATTTTCAAGGTGCAGGAGAGCAGGGAGAGGTGTGTGTGACCCAAATCGTAAAGCTCAGGCTGAGTAACACTGAGAACATGGCCACAAACAGTAAATCCTACCTGCTTGTGAGTTACCTTCGTTGACTTAACCATGGTTTATGGACACTGACCTACCAAATAGTAGTGCCACATCCAAAACAACCTCTTTTTTTTTCTTTTTTTTTTCTTCACTTTCCAATGGACAGAAAGAGTCATCTTCCAAAGTGTCTGCATGAGTTACGGAGTATTTTGCATCTCTAATTGTTTGGTCTATAAGCAGGACAGAGAAGTGCATATAAATACCTTCAGCGCTTTGAGTCCCTGCCTTCTGAAGGCTAAATACCTATTGGCTTTTTTGAAATCCTATTTATTTTTACTATGATGACTATTTTAATCTTTACACCTTTTAAATCCTAGTGCACAGATTACTGCAGGGCTTTGATGGGTTGGTGGTTGGACCCAGTGATCTTAGAGGTCTATTCCAACCTTAATGATCCTGTGAGTGGGTGTGATGGTCATGGGCTGGCGGTTGGGTCTGATGATCTTAGAGGTCTTTTCCAACCTTAATGATTCTATGGTTCCATGATTCTGGCTTCAAATCCAGCTGGACTCTACTGCCAGGCTCCTTTTGATTCTACGGTGAACCAATTATCAATATTTTATAAAGGACTTGAACTATTGTTTTGGAGGCTGCATCCCACTCCCCTTGGTCTTTGAACAGCCTATGAAACCAGGTGATGGGAGTGATTCCATGATCAAAAGTAGTTCTGAATGGCACCACCTCCTGTGTTAAATTTCTGCAGTTTGCAGTCAAAAAGTTCACTCAGTTGCTGTGGTTAGTGTTTAGTTTCCAGGAATCCTAAATAATAATAATAATTTTCTAAGAGGACACAGCACATTCTCTCTCTCTCTTTCTCTCTTTTTTTTTTTAGTTATCCCTTTTTACAGCTGGTTGTTCTAAAAAAAAAAAGCTGTTTGGATCAGAAAGGCATGGCATCATGTGGATGTCACCCTTCCTTTGCTTTCCTCTTCACCCCAATGCTTTGCAGTAATCCACTGTCTCAAGGTGCTCCTGGCAGGTTCCTGCACTGCACCCATCACTGCGATGTGGAGACATTTCCCTGCACTCTCCAGCACTCAGCTCATTGCTGATGAGCACGTGGCTCCAGAATCACCTGGGAACATGGCAATATTGTGCACGTATCTGTGCTCATGCACAAGTCAGTACTTCCTCAACTACACGTCAACATTTGGGGCAGAATTTGTGCCCAGATTACCACGGTGTGCTCCCCTTTTTTTCAGTTGCATTGACACTACCGTGTCCATCTCCCTTCACCTAGATGTGGGGTAAGCAACGCATGGCTGTGTTTACTGATAGAGCATCACTTGGCTGACAGCAAAGCTCACATCTTCCCTGGCTCCTTAAGAAACATGCGCTCAGGATATGTAAATACTTTCTTATTCTTCCATGCTTATAATTAATGACAAGCAAAATTAATGTATTTTTAGCCTAAAACTCACCCGGTTCAACCTAACTGTATTCAAGTTAGAAGTGTGCGCTCCAGGTAAAGCAAACAGAAATGTACATAGAATAAAAGCTACAAATAAAATAAAAAATAGATAAAGAAACGTGATAAATTAATGAGATTTAATCTGATGCCTCGTGAGTTTGCAGGACGACTGAAGGTGAACGAAGACCCATTGTTATGTGCAGGTTTGGTAATTATTATGTTTGTAACACAAACATTTCCTTTCTCACTGGAAATCTAACAGCCTGAAACTAACAAGTGAAAACACAGCAGTATGGAGCTGTGGAATTGTTAAGGTTGGAAAGAGCTTTAAGATCACCCAATCCAACCAACAAATGTATTTCTATAAACAGATTTCCATTTGCTGTGCTCAGATTTAAGCGTTTTTGCAGTTAACACATCCCAATTTCAGTCTGAATACCAATGCAGTCACCTTTTAATATAAGCAGAAGCCTAAAAAATGGCTTTTATGCACCATTATAAAACACAAAAGGAAAAAGTCAGATATTTAAAACGGAGCCGTACTGAAAGAAAGTTCAGACTCAAAATATAGAACTCTCCAAGTTTGTGATTCATCACTGCAAGAGTTTAAAATAAATCCACTGTGAACCTATGAGACTTCCCACTTCTCTCAGAAATGCTTTCCTTGTTTGGTCTATTATTTAATTTTTGGTGTTTTTTTTGTCATGCAATGGTAAACACTTCAGCTTTCTTTGTAGCTACGCAACAGAGAGGAGCCGCGATCCAGCTGCGTGCACCCCAACAAGAAGAGCAATTCTCTTTTTATGCTTTGGGAAACCACCTCCAGCCGTCATTTCTCCCACAAAATAGCAGTAGATCTGCGAGCTTACCTGGTGCTTCTTGGCTCCTTCCCTGCTGCTCCTCACTGGCGGTGATAAATACTATGGGATGGAGGCTCTGACCTTCCCCTTCCCTCACCCTGACGTTCTTCCAAGTCAGCCCCAGGGACTCCCCATTAAATAGATGAGCCAAGGCACCCAGCTCCTCTCCCCCTTCCGTTTGGCCGCCACGGCTGAGTTCTAAAAAGCTGTATGAAGTTGTCAGAGGTTTCCTCTTACCTTTTTAGCCAAGCAAAACGGCGTGCTGCTGCTCCGGGACGGGATTAGGTCATTCAAACAGCTCTGCAGAGAGAGCAGAGGCTGAGCGGTGCTGAGCCTCCGAAGGCTGCGGAGATCTGATCTGACATCAGGTGAGCAGGCAGCTGGCTGGGCGAGCCAATAATTATGATATCAGCTCTTGTTCGCCTCGGGCAGGCCTGCATTTAATAAGAATACAAATATGACTAAGCTGCAGGTTTTTTTTTTTTTTTTCTCCTTGTTCTCTCAGTAATTCTTCAGAGGAGTCGGGCAGGTACTGCACTCTAACTGTCTGGAAGGAGAGCGCTCCCTCTCAGCCTCTGCTTTACTTTTGGCTCATAACGCCCATCTGGTGCTGTGTTTTGCAAACCTATGATCTATCTGTGGTTATTAACAGCGCTCCTTCCTGGCGTGCATTTAGCCGTCCTACCAGGAAGCATTCGTCTACCAGAAATTGGAATGTTTCTTACGTTTGTTCAGCCCAAAATCTCACTGTGGAAAGGAACTGTGGCTGCACCACAGGATACTCAGGTTGGATGGAACCCTGGGCAACTGGGGTTGGGACTGGATGATCTTTAATGTTCCTTCCAACCCAAACCATTCTGTGATTCTATGACCTACTGGTTGGCACCCCAGCCTGTGGCAAAAGGTTGGAAGTAGATGATCTTTAGGCCCCCTTCCAACCCAACCATTCTATGATACTAAAGCACCTTGTGCCATCTGAGTGTAAGAGGAACACTGTGAGACAAGTATACCCAAGGTAATGCTCCCTCCCAAAACTCCAGTGCTTCAGCACAGTCATAAAAATAGAACTAAGCTGGAGGTGTGGGTGCATCTGTGTGGGCATGTATGTATATATATTTATGCGGAGAGGTTTAGTCTTTTTATGCTCAGGTATGTGGAGACTCATTTACACTCATATTCAGCTTTAAATGTGCAATTGCAAGAATATGTATTTCTGCTGCCCTTACCTGGCTTACGCATGTTCTGCAGTCCCCTACACTAACCTGATCACACCTACTGTAATAATGCTTACCTACCTCATAGGGTGTTGTGCGGATTAATTAATGTTTGTAAAGTGCTTTGAAGATGAAAAGCCTTGAATGAGTGCTAAATATAATTATCGTCATTCCACAAAACAGAAGAAACATCTTTGCGGCCCCCAGGTTATTGTATAGGTACACCCATGTTTATCTCCCATGATTATGGTAAGATACTGAATAAGGCCTTGAAACTTTGATAAAAAAAATGTCTTTCTGCTCTGGAGGACGTAATTGTATTCCTGCTCAGTTCATGCTATTCATGACGTGGTTTTGTGCTTCCTGTTGCAGAACACGCTGCAGAAATCTGTGATAGAGAAGACCTACCATGGTATTCCCAAAATGTGGGAAAAAAAAGAGACATATTTACTTGTGATGAATTATTTCCCATCAAGAGTTTGTGAGTTTGATTTTATTAGATCTATCAGGAGCATTTGATGTTAGGAATCAAGACTTTGTCCATGCATCTGCAGGTTCTTGTAGAGACGGTGGGCACAAACTGTTGGTGGATGTGGGATCTCAAAAGCAGTGCTGGATAATGACCTGGCCTTTCCAAGGGCTTCCACACTGAGCGTCTCTGAGGTTATGTGTCTAAAAGAAAGGCTTTGAGATGGTCAGGGCTTCACACAGCATCTTTACTTAACTATTCCCAAATTCTGCTCTGCCTTTAATTTACAATTCTTGCTCTGATGGCTGAGATAGACAAATTCGGAATGATTTGGTAATAGCAGCTTAGTTACCGACTGCAACAGCACAGAACCAAAGTAGGCTAATGGCCTGATTGTTAACCCAGTTTCTACAGTGAGTTTTGGAGCCTGCCTTGAAACCCAGGCTGGAGCAGCCAAGGTGCTGGTACCTAAGTTAGCTAGTTTAACGTCAACTTGTTGGGTGAGTCTACTTGGGCTGGCGTCACAAGGCCATTACCATGCAGAGATAAGATCCCAAATGAAAGTGAACCACTGACTAGCAAGCGTTATCTCCTCATTTCTCAGATAACCATCAGAGGAAATACCTAGAGGAAAGGGGACTTCAATATCTGCTGAGGACTTTTCCTATTTCTTACCAACATGTACTGCAGATGTAGACCAACACTGACTTTAGTGGACATACAGGCTGCAGCCCACCCACTAATTCTGTATGGATGTGTTTCTCCTTTGGACTGGAAAAATAATTCTGTAGAACTTAAGTTTTGTTCCTGATCTTTCATTTTGGGCCAGGAAATAAAACTGCAGCCATCAAAATCGCAAAGTAGATATTCAAAGGCAAGTCACAGGACCACAGAATTGCAGGGGTTGGATATGGGACCTTTGAGGATCATCAAGTCCAGCCCCAGTGGCACCAATTCAGTGACATCTGCCTGAGACTATGGTTTGAAGTGATGGCATTGGATGGAAGTGGTTCCTGTTCACCTTCGTGAGGGCTTAAGTGATAAAAAAGGATGGTCTGTATAACTGACACGACGTGATGCTTTTGTAAGGTGTCCAGGATGAGGACTGGAGCTCAGGAGCGTGGTTCTGTGTTTGTTTCCTCACCTAGAGAGTGAACATCCTGCACAATCTCTTTCCTATAATGCCACATTTTGACATCTTGTGAATACGAGGTCACTGCATGACCAACTTGACCAATTTTAACATAAAATGTTCCTGAGGTCCCTTACATGGAAAATCATTGTTGGTCTTATTATAAACCCTTCCTGCTATGTAGGATTGATAAGAATGACTTGTTGATCTGAAGGTTTGTCAGTGAGGAGTTCTCCCTATGAACTCCTTTTGGTGCCCAACCAGAGCATAATTTCATTCCTTTGATAAAATATTCTTATTTCATTCAGCAGCAGGATAATTGCTTATTTTTAATACATTGTTGATATTTTATTATGCAGTGATGGCTGCAGTATTTGTTATCATAAATAGCTTTGTAGGCTTACAATTTTTGTATCCTAACATTTGGATGATAAGGTTATAAGATGACTTGAGACGTAATCTAACCAGCTATTCTGCCACCATTAAATAGGAAAAGTGGCCCAGCATCTCTCCCTTGGGATCACCCGAGGGAAGACACACCTGGGTGTAACTTAACCGTCTGCTGTGCTGCCTTTAAATAGTAGTCAAGGCTTGCTTTTTATCTTCGGAGATATCCCTAGGGAATACACACCTTGCTGTAACCTACATACTCTTCAGCTCCTTTTCTGTCCCTATGAAATTGTTCCACATGTGCTCACCCTGAATGCGTTCTGAAGTATAGAGAAAAACACATTGGCATCGATTTTAGAGTTCAGTGTATTTAAGAGTGTATCATTCCCTTCTTGAGACCCCTGACAAAACACATCTGTCTTTTGCCCCAGTCATTACTACACCGTAGGGGAACAGCGAGCAGAAATATTCAGTTGGAAGACTGAAGGATAAAATTCACTGAGGAGGTAGATCTGAATTACAGCCTCCAAATCCGGCCCTCCCGCACGACGGCCTTCTGTTGGCATCCGCAGAACTTTCTGTTAATTGTTTAATCTTAAATTAAAATACAAAGAAGTATTATTATACGTGAAACACCACTTCCGGATGGGTGATTGAGTGCTGCCTATATACATAGCATGAGTAGCAATGCGGCAGCACTACAAACTATCATTGTTTTGTTGTTCTAGAAATGAAGATGAGCTGAAGACGTGGTGTTAGACTTGACTCGGTGCCTTTCTGCTCCAGGTGAAATTCAGGTAGGTGATCCAGACGTGTGTTACAGTCATTGTGCCATCTGGCAATACGGCTTGTTTCGCTTTTTGGACAAGGATGCTGCGAGTATGCATCAGGAGAGAGATAATAGATTGACACAGATATATTGGGCTAATGTAGTGATAGTCCCTGATTCTCCTCCTTGTGCTTAGCTCTTTCCTCTTTGTAAACATCCTGTGCCATATGCCACACTCAGGGCATAGCTCCAGCTCCTTTCTCCTGTCCTCAGGGTGGAATGTTTGTTCCTCCTTGAGATGATCACTGTGAATGTGCAAAGTCTGAAGCCTCCAAATCAGTGTCCCAAAAGGTATTGTAAACCTCTCCTCTCCTCTCCTCTCCTCTCCTCTCCTCTCCTCTCCTCTCCTCTCCTCTCCTCTCCTCTCCTCTCCTCTCCTCTCCTCTCCTGT
>NW_024884750.1:8276-11989 GCF_019232065.1 Centrocercus urophasianus | reverse complement strand
GGGGTTCAGTGTGGAGAAGAGGAGCTCAGGGGAGACCTGACTGCACTGTACAACTGCATGAAGGGAGGCTGGGGTGAGGAGGGCTTTGGCCTCTTCTCCCAGGTACCAAACAGGACCTGGGGAAACAGCCGCAGGTCGCAGCAGAGGAGGTTTGGGTTGGACGTGAGGAGGAACTTTTTCTCTCAGCGGTCAGGTGTAGAACGGCCGCCCAGGGAGGTGGGGGAGCCGCCGTCCCTGGCAGCAGCGCTCAAGAGGTGCCTGGAGGAGGAGCTGTGTGATGCGGTTTGGTGCTGCTGGTGGCAGAGGTGACGGCAGGGCGGTTGGACCGGACGATCTTTTGGTTCTTTTCCAACCTTGTGACTCTATGATTCTACGAGCCGTGGTTGGGGACACCGCACCCCACCCCTGCGCCCTCACTGCCACCGAAGGGACGGCGCCCACCCCGCGCTCACCTCGAAGATGGTGGGGGTGTATTCGTCGTCGATGGAGCGCGCCGAGCGCAGCCTGGATGCCGCCCCTCTCTCCTGCACCGTGGTCACCTCCAGCACAAAGCGCGAGCCGTTGCCCCGCGGGGCCGCCCCGGCCAGGACGAATTCCACTTTGGAGCTGTTGGCCGTGTGCAGGAGGCCGGGCGGCGCTCCGTCGCGCCCGCCGCTTCCATAAGCCGTCACCTGGGGGAGGTGTGGGTCAGAGGGACGGCAGGGAGCGACGTCCCTTCTCCGGAACGGTGTCCCCGTCCCGCCGGCCGTACCCGGAACGCCAGGCTGCCGTTGGAGAAGCTGCCGCCGGGATCGGAGTTGGGGACGCCGCGAAGTTCGGCCGTCAGCGCCGTGTGGTTCACGGTGCGGTTGATGCTGTCCCAGGAGAAGTCCGACAGATCGTACGAGGGGTAGAAAACCGCCTCCGAGGCATCGGCCTTGCTGTACTCAAACAGCTGCGGGAAGGAAGGGGAGGGGGCTGGGAAGCACCGCAGCGACCCCCTGCTCTTCTGATATCCATCGGCACCGCTCAGACCCCCCCCCAGCCGTCGCTCCCCGGGGCTCTCAGCTCGTTCCCAGCAGGCAGCGCTCAAAGCCCCGGTCAGCTCTGCACCCTCCTCAGGGCTGCAGCTCCTGGTTTGCCCGCTGCTCCGGCTGTGCCTTCCTCAAGCAGAGCAGAGCAGAGCAGAGCAGAGCAGAGCAGAGCAGAGCAGCACCTCCCAGCCCTGCTGGCCCTTCTGCAGGCTGTGCCTCCAGGGAACCATCAGCCTTCTGGGCCACCGAGGCACACGGCTGGCTTGTGGTCAACCACTGGTCATCTGTCAGCCAACCAGGACACTACTGGCCTTCGGGGCCACCAGAGCTGGTGCCACACTGCTGGCTCATGGCCAACCGGGACCCCCAGGACCTTCTCTGCAGGGCCCCCCTGCAGCAGCTCAGCCCCACCTGTACCATTGCATGCGATCGTTCCTCCCCACACGTAGGACCCCCTTCTCACCCCTGCCAACCCCCCCTGGTTCGCAGCACAGGAGATGCTCCGGATGTCATCTCTTCACACCACGTCTCTGGGAATTACTGTTGGGACCCCCAGAGGCTGCCTGCTCTCCCTCAGCAGTGAGCAGGGACACCCACAGCCCCCCCCCCCCAGTGCTCACAGCCCCATCCCCAACCTCAGCTCTGCTGGGATGGAGCACACAGCTTCTGTATGCATCCGTGCAGCCTTGTGCCACGGCCTCCCCACTGCTGGGAAGACCTCCGCACAGCTGGAACCACCTCCCCCCTCTGCCCCTCGCCCTGCTGCAGAGCCCGTCCCTCTCCCACCCTTCCATCCTGCAGGCAGCTCTCAGCTTTCCAGAACTCTCTCCTCTCCAGGCAGCACAACCTCAGCTCCCCACCTGCAGTAGTTGGGGGGGGATTCCATCCCAGCCCTCATTTCTGCAGCCCTCCAACAGTCTCCCCTGCACTGAGAACTCCACCTCTGAACGCCGGGACTCCTCCTCACCCAACCCCGCATCACCGTGCGGCTCCGCTTGGCGCTGGGGCTGCAGGATTCATTCAGGAGCAGGGAGAGGGGACCCACCAACAGCCCACAAAAACCCCACACACCTGGGGCTCCTCTCCTCCCATCCATACCTTGGTGAAGACAACAGCAGCCGCGTGCACCACGCTGCCGGGCGGCTCGATCCACACGGCGCCGGCGGGCGCAGGGGACAGCAGGCGGCTCCAGTCGATGGACAGAGCGCTGCTGGGGCTGCTTGTGGCCACCAGCAGCACCGAGGGGGCCCCGATGCTGCTCCACACGTAGTGCAGCGAGTCGCCGCGTCCCACCGCCCGCACGTGCAGAACGTTGACCGAGGAAACTGAGGAGCCGTTCCAACCGGGGTTGTACTGCATTGATACCTGTGGGATGGATGGGCCGAGGTAGGGACGGACAGACAGACAGGGGCAGGGATGGAGAGAGGTAGGGATGTAGGGACAGACGGACCAAGGGAGGGATGGATGGATCAAGGGAGAGACAGACAGACTGGGGTAGCGGTGGATGTGCTGAGAGAGGGATGGGTGGAGGTAGGGATGGACAGATGTAGGGACAGAGGGACTGAAGGAAGGACGGATGGACCAAGAGAGGGACAGACAGACTGGGGTAGGGATGGGTGTACCGAGAAAGGGATGGATGGAGGTAGGGACAGACAGGGGTAGGGTCAGACGGACTGAGGGAGGGATGGATGGAGGCAGGGATGGACAGATGTAGGGACGGATGGACAGAGGCAGGGAGGGATGGATGGACCAAGGGAGGGACAGACAGACTGGGGTAGGGATGGATGGGGGCAGGGATGGACAGAAGTAGGGACGGATCAAGGGAGGGGTGGATGGAGACAGGAACAGATGGACCGAGGTAGGGATGGATAGACAGAAGTAGAGACGGAGCAAGGCAGGGACAGAGGCAGGGCTGCACACAGGAAGGAAGGGAGGGAGGCAGGACAGGGATGGATGAAGGCGCAGATGGAAGGACTGAGGCAGGAACAGAGCGAGGCAAGGACGGACAGAAGAAGGGACAGATGGACCGAGGCAGGGACGGACAGACGGACGGACGAGCGCCGCGATTCGCGGGATCGGGGAGGACGAAAGGCCTCGAATGTCACCGCCTCCCGGCTCAGCGCTCCCCGCGGCGAAGGGAAGGAAGGACGGACGGACGGACCGACCGATCGCCGCCCCCCCCCCCCGGGGCCGCCCGTCCGCCGACCGCCACCGCCCCCAGCAGCAGCAGCAGCAGCAGCAGCAGCGCGCCCAGCGCCGGCGCCGCCATTCTCCTTCCGGTGCAGAACATCACGTGACCGCCCCCCCCAAAGGTGCCGCGCCTCCCGGAAGAGGACGCTCTTAAAGGAGCCGCTCCCCTCCCGAGGTGGGGAGGTAGAGGACACCGCCGCTCGGGTGCGCACCGTTCACCCGCCGAGCGCAGAGCCTTGCTGAGAAACGGGGCTAAAACTCCCTGCAACAACTTCAGTACGGGGAGCCAAAGGCGGCTGAAAGGCAGCTCAGAAAACGGGGTAATGGGGAGCGGATGCGGGGCAGGAGAGATGGGGACCAAGCAGGGGACACGAGGACACGTCAAATGGGGGACAGATGGCAGAGACGGAGGGAGGGGAGCAGACGGGGCACGGGGACAGACAGCTCACGGCTGTTCACAATGGAGCCCCGCGGGGTGCGATGCCTTTTATTGTTGAGGCAAACTGCAAG
>NW_024884750.1:2551-8266 GCF_019232065.1 Centrocercus urophasianus | reverse complement strand
TGAGCACGAGGGAAAGGTGAGCGCTCGCCTCTCCCAACCTCAGCACTGACAGAGGAAGCTTTGAGCCCTGCCCACCCCCAGGGGTTCATCATTGAAACAAAGCACTGAATTCCACATTCGGCTGCGGTACAACTGCAATCCCGAGAGCTGCAGCAGGCAGAGGGGTTGGAACGCTGATCCTTGGGGTCCATTCTATGATTCTGTGGGTCCCTCCACCAAATTGGAACCTGGGAGCTCCATCGCAGTTGAGCCCAGAGAAGTGGGCTCTGCTGGAGAGATCCAAGCCCACTGGGGCACTTCTGGTGCACGGAATGTGCTTTAAGCAGGGGGGAAAGGGGGTCTTCCAGTGGTCCCTCCCAACCCCTACAGCCCTGCGACCACGCAAAAGAACGCTGCAACTGCTCAAGAGCTGCAGGCTCAGCCTGAGCAACTGCCCCATAGGAACCAGAGGGAGGAAGGAGCAGCCCCATAGGAACCTGGGGGCAGGAGAAGCGACCCCCCGGGAGCCGGCGGGGTGGAAGGAGGTGCCCTACAGGACCTGGGGGGAGGAAGGATCAGCTCCCATGGGAGCTGGGGGGGCAGGAGGAAGAGCTCCACAGGAGCAGGGGAAAGGAGCTGCCCCACAGGAGCCACGGGGCAGCAGAAGCAGACCGGAAGAGCTGCCCCACAGGAGCCAGGCGCCTCACCCGCAGCGAGGTGAGCACACGGATGGTGCTGGCACCGCAGTTCTGGATGAGCGTGCGTGGGATGACCTCCAGCGCCTGCGCCACCGCTCTGTAGGGCCACTGCTCCACCCCCGTCATGCCTTTGGACTTCTCCGTCAGCGCGTGGGACACCGCCATCTCTGCAGCCCCTCCTCCTGGCACCAGCTGGGGGTCCACCAACACGTTGCGGCACACCTGCATGGCGTCCTGCAGGTTGCGCTCCACCTCCTGCAGCGGGGGGAGGAAGAACAGCAGTACTGAACGCAGAGTGCTGATGCAGGAGCCCGGCTGGGGCGGCAGGCAGTGCATGGAACTACCGCCGCTCACAACAACATCATCAATGACCGACGCCAGGCACGGAGGGCAGAACTCACCGCCAGGATCTCCTTGCTGGCCCCACGCAGGACGATGGTGCAGGCTTTGGGGTCCTTGCATTCGGTGATGAAAGCAAAGTACTCATCTCCAATCTTTTTCACCTCGAACAGCCCGGCGCCGGTGCCCACGTCCTCCTCCCGCAGCTCATCGGTGCGGCTGACGATGCGGGCCCCGCAGGCCCTGAGCAAAGATGGGGACGGAGGGGGACGTCACCGGGTGACAACAGCCAGCAGCGCCCCCAAGGAGCGCCCTGCAGCGGGATGAACCTCACCTGGCGATGCGGTTGTTGTCCGTCTTCCTCACCCTGCGGACGGCGCTGATGTTGGCTCTCATCAGGTAATGCTGGGCCAGGTCTGAAAGCGACGCGCCCCGGTCAGGGGTGGGCAGCGCCCTCACGACCCTCACAACGCAATGGGGGCCGCTAAAGGAGGGGGTGCGACGCCGTTACCCGAAATGCCCTTCTCGGTGATGACCAGGTCGGGCTTCACCCTCAGCAGGTCCTCGCAGATCTGCTGGATGTATTCCTCCTCCATCTGCAGGATGCGCGCAAAGTCCTCCTCCCGTGTAATCTCAATGTCGGTCTGCAGGGGAAGAGAAGCATCGCTCAGAGCCCGGCCCCGAGCTCACGATTCACAGCATCACAGAACGGCAGGGGTTGGAAGGGAGCTGCAGAGCTCATGGAGTCCAACCCCCTGCCCAAGCCGTTCCTACAGCAGGGCGCACAGCTCGGCATGCAGGCAGGTCTGGAACATCTGCAGAGCAGGAGACTGCACCACCTCCATGGGCAGCCTGTTGCAGTGAGCAGTGGGACCATAGAGACACGTTGGGACCCATAGAGACACGTTGGGACCCATGGAGACACGTTGGGACCCACAGACTCCCCCCCTCCCTGCATCCTGTTCCATCGCTCCTCCCCTCACTGCACAGCCGTTCCTTCGCACATTGCTGCACAACTTCCTATGCTGCAGTTTCCGGCCGTTTCCCCTCCTCCTGTCTCCACTCCCCACTGAAAAGAGTCCATCCTCGCCATGCTGCCCCCCACACCTCAGATACTTACAGACCTGGATCAGCTCCCCTCTCAGTCTCCTTCCCTCCAGGCTGAACAGACCCAGCTCACTCAGCCTTTCCCCATAGCAGAGATGCTCCAGGCCCCTCGCCATCTTCCTGGCCCTGCGCTGGACTCTTCCCAAGAGCTCCCTGCCTGTTTTGTGCTGGGCAGCCCAGAACTGGACGCTGTGCTGCAGACGAGGCCTCAGCAGGGCAGAGCAGAGGGGGAGGATCGCCTCCCTCCACCTGCTGGCCACGCTCTGTGCAAGGCACCCCAGGCCCTTTTGGCCAGCAGGGCACCCTGCTGCCTCATGGCCAACCTGTTCCCCTACCCCAACCCTGGGGGAGCGCTGGTAGGGCTGGAATTTTTGCTAATGAGACCCATGCAATTAACAGCAATTAACAGCGGCCCAGCCCCGCCATCCCGCTCACCTGGCTCTCTCCTTTCTTGTACTCCAGTGAGCAATCCAGCAGCACGATGCGGGGGTTCTTGATGAGGCGCCGCATCCTGGGGTGCGTCACGTCCTTGTTCACCATGATGCCGCGCAGCACACACGAATCCTCACTGAAACCACCAGGGATCTGACAGAGAGAAGGGAGACGTGCTGAGATCCACCTGCAGCACCACAGCTGCACGGCTGCGCCCCCAAAACGCACGCAAAGCTGCCCCAAAGCCCCCAACGCTGCCCCCAAAGCTGCCCCCAAAGCTGCCCCCAAAGCTGCCCACTCAGCGCACGCAACCCACAATATGAGCTCGTGGCTGACAGCACCGAAGAGGACGGAACCGCAGAGCAGGCTGAGCAGCAGACCCCAATTACTTCCCCCCTCAGCATCGCAGCATCTCCCACCCAGCACAGCAGCACCCAGAGGCAGCAGCTCAGCACTCACCTTCTCCACTTTGGCGTATTTCTTGATATCGATCTCCTTTCGGCCATTTTCCTCCAGCTCCACCGTCCTGACGGCGTCCAAAGCGATGCTGCAGGCCAGCTCGGACCAGCGGTTGATGGCTTTGGTGTTTATGGCGCTCTTGATGATTTTCAGCATCATCTCTCTGTTGTTCACATCCACCGGGGTGCTGTGGGACAGGAAGGGCTGAGCAGCCAAGCCAGCGCTGCTCCAAGCCACAACTGAGCTGTAATTTGTGCCACCCCCCCCCAGCTCCGTGTTTTATCAAAGCAAAGCGCTTTGGGCCATGCAGAACCCACAGCCCTCCTCACCACCTCCACAGAAGCACGGATGTCAGGCATTGGGAGAGACCTGGAAAGGTCACCCGGCCCAACCTGGGCTCTCTGGGCAGCTCAGTGCCACCCTTCCACCATGAAGGCCAGAGCAGGAGCAGGATCCTGAGAGAGCACCAAAGCCGTGCTGCCATCCACAAGGGCTGCAGCGCAAAGCTATGCTGCTATGTCAGCAGCAGCGAGGGCAGAGGGGAAAGAAGAGCCCTCATAAATGAGCCGATTAATAAAGCTTCAAGGCTTCGATTACATTCAGCCCCTCTGCGAGTTCGTGTCGCAGCCTTTGCAGAAGCGGCTGAAAAACCGAACGGAACGGAGAGCAACGAAGAAAAGCCAAGGGATGAACTGCCTGCAACGCCCGATGCTGACGGACGGCACCAGGGCGGCACCAGATGCACAATGGGGAGCAGGATTCCCAAAGCAGCCTCCTGGAAGGGCCGATCACAGCGGTTTCCTCCCAGCCCGCACCGCCCAGCGGCCCAGCTGTCGGCACAGACGTCCTCCTGCTCGAGCGAGGGCCGGCAGCAGCACCGCGCCGTGTTCTGCCTCGCGGCTCTGCCTGCGTGAGCACGGAGATGCGAAGGAGCGGCATAAAAAAGGCGCCGCAGGAGCTGCAGGACAGACGGAGCGCCGGAGCAACCGCTGCACAGAAGCGAGCGGCCTGAGAACAACAGAGGGCACCGACAGAGGGGTCCTGCCCAGCGCCGGGAGGGACGGCAGGCTGCGCTGGAAGGCGTGGGTGAGGCGGCCTGGCACAGCAGAGCCACCGAAATGGGAGGCGCTGGTGGACACCGGGTGCGGAGGGGGAGGAGAACCTCCCTGGACCTCCTGCAGCCCCCTTCTAAGGCACCTCGGGGCGCCTTCAGCCTTCTTGGCTGCCTCCCGTCCTCCCGCTGCCCACCACGACCCCCAGGTCCCTCTCCCCTCCGCTGCTCTCCAGCAGCCCGCTTCCCAACGCGTTCCGGCACCCAGCCGTTCCTGTCCACACACCGGGCTCTACGCTGCCCCTGCTCCACCTCATCCCATTTCTCCCCGGCTCTCCAGCCTGCCCAGCTGTCCCTGGGTGGCAGCACAGCCCTCTGCCTGTCGGCCTCTCCTCCCATTTCCGGGCCACCACCTCCGATGCACTCGATTTCCTCCCCCCCGTTGCTGCTGTGTGCACCGAGCAGCACTGATCCCAGCACCGACCCGAGGGACCCCGTTGGATCCGGGCTCCCAGCTGGATGGAGGTGGGTCTGATACTCTACAGCTACCCAGCTCCTCTGTGAAGGCTGGACTGACATTTGCTCTCCTTCCCTCCTCAGGCAGCTCTCCCATCCCCCACCACTTACCAAAGTGGCTGAGCAACGTCCGCCCGCTCCCTCAGCACCCATGGGTGCATCCCATCGAGACCCACACATTTATGGAAGCCACGGCACTTCAGCTGCTCCCTGACCCAGGTGCACTGACCTGATCTTCTTCAGGACGTGGATCATGTCGTCCAGAGCCTTGCGGTAAGCGCCGATGATGACGGTTGGGTGCATTTGCTGCTCCAGGAAGTGCTCAGCAACAGAGAGCATCTCTCCAGCTGCGGGTGGGGGTCCAGCGTTAGGCTTAGGGTCCCCGTGCTCCCACAGCATCACTGTGCTCCATGCAGGGACAGCACAGCTCTGCCAGCACTGAGCCCCACCGACAGCTCTGACCCACTGCTCCTCTCCTTTCAAATCCCCAAACCCCATTTTTAGGGCTGCAAATAACAGCCGGGTCTCCTGCAAGGCGTCCCCAGCTGGCTTTGCTACTCACACAATAAACCTCAGGGGAGGTTTTGTGCCCCCCTTACCAAGGATAATGACAGACGTGGTCCCATCCCCGACCTCCTCGTCCTGAGTGCGGCTGATCTCAATCATGGACTTGGCAGCAGGGTGCTGCACTTGGATCTGCAGGGGGTAAATGCTGCTCTGTGCTCTGGGATCTCAGCACCGCTCCCAGCGAGCCGAGCTGCTCTGCGCAACCACAGCACAGAGATTTGCTTTCCTTCTGGGAGCAAACAGAAATTCCTTTCCCCTTTCCAAGCACAAAACCCCTCCCTTATTTCCAAGGGAATCACACCATTCCTCTCCCCCAGCTTTCCAGCCCTTTCCAATCCCTACGATGCTCTTCCAGTGCCATTTGCGTTAAAACAAACCCAACAATTTCTTGGCCTATTTATCCAGGGCAGTAAAACAAAGCGTGGACTCCTCAGATTCCGATGACAACCGCAGTGGGCACAACCACAACCCCTGTGGTCCTACAGGAGCTCAGTGAGCGCTTTGTGAGCAAACCCACTTTCTGGAGGAGCAAACCCACTTTCTGGAGGAGCAAACCCACTTTCTGGA
>NW_024884750.1:0-2541 GCF_019232065.1 Centrocercus urophasianus | reverse complement strand
CTGGAGGAGCAAACCCACTTTCTGGAGGAGCAAACCCACTTTCTGGACGAGGACCGCTGTATGGGATCATTCAATGCCCCCCCAGTGAGAACCCCATGGCTGCTGCTGATCCTCCAACCCAAAACCCAACCCCAACCCCAACCCCAGCCGCCGTGCCCTCTCTCCCAGAAGCACTCACCTCCCTCAGGATGGCATTGCCATCGTTGGTCATCACAATGCCTCCCATGGGGTCCAGCAGCATCTGCAACCCAAAGATGAGCTCTGCTGGTAGGACGCCCCGACGCGCAGCGCTCAGCCAGGGCGCAGCAGGGAGGGCAGCAGCACTCACCTTCATCATCGCCCTCGGCCCCAGGCACGTCCGGATGATGTCAGCGATGGTCTGGGGGGGGACAGAAGGGAATCAGGGGACGCCAGGAGTCACGGAGCAGCCCTCCAGGATAAGCCCACGCCGCTCCTCCCCGCTGCCCGCCTGCAACGGCAGCGCAGCTCCGAGCCCTCGGCGCTCAGAGGAGCCCCGCGCCGCCCAGCACCGACCCCCACGTTTCACCCGCTCAGATTTCACGAAGGAAAAGGGTTTTGCCATGGGTTCATGGGTTCAAACCCCCACCCCACCCCCCCTCCCCACGTTCCACCCATTGCTCTTCGTGCCGAAATCCCATTTCACCCACTGCTTCCACTCCAACCTTCACATGCACACACACACACAGCAGAGCACAGCACCTTTGCAGCAGTGATGTTCCCAGCCTGGACTTTTCTTCCAGACTCCCGTTTCACATTCTGACCTACAGGACACGGAAACAAACTGCTAAGAGCCGCCATCCCATCGTGCTCCTTCCAACCCAACTGCACGGTGATTCTGTCTTCTGGACCTACAGGATCCCTTCCAACACAACTACGCGGCAGTTCCTTGGCGCTGTGATTTTTAAGGTACAAACCGAAGCCATTCCATAGTTTTATGGTCTTCCAGGACCTTCCCAACCCCACAATTCCGTGGTTCTGTGGTTCTACGATCTTCCAGGACCCTCCCAATACAACCATTCTGTGATTCCACGGTTCTACGATCTTCCAGGACCCACCCAACCCCACCAGGTTGTAACACTACAGTTCTGTGATCTTCCAGGACTTTCTCCGCCCCACCATTCTGTGATTCCATGGTTTTGTGATTTTTCAGATCCTTCCCAATCCAAGGCATTCAGTGGCTCTATGGCCTTCCAGGACCCTCCCAGCCCAACCACTCTGTGATCCCACAGTTCTATGTCCTTCTAGGACCCTCCCAATCCCACTATTCTATGACTCCATTGTTCTACCGCTGTTCTACCACTGCTATGCCACTGAGCTTCCAGGACCCTCCCAATTCAACCATTCTGTGCTTCCATGGTTCTACGGCCTTCCAGGACCCTCCCAACCCCACCACTGTGTGACCACATGGTTCTGTGGCCTTCCAGGACCCTCAAAACCAACTGTGCTGCCATCCCACGCTTCTCTAACCTTCCACGACCCCCTCAACCCCACCCTCCCGCGATCCCACATTTCTCTCACCGTCCAGGGCCCCCCACCCCCCGCCCCCCCCCCCCGCTCCCGGGCCCGAGGATCCAACATGGCGGCGGGCGATAGCGGCAGGGATGCAGCGGCCGCCCCCCCACCCCGCGCACCCCCCACCCACGATCCCGTCGGCACCACGCGGTCCCCCGGGCACTCACTGAGCACGAGCACGGGGCGCGGGCCCATCATGGCGGCGGCGATGGCGGCGAACGAGAGCGCGGAACGGCGGCGGAACGTTCTGGAGCCGCCTCACACGGACAGCACTTCGCTCCGCCGCCGCAGCGCCTTGTCCCCGCCTACCGGCCCGCCGGGACCAATCAGAGGCCGAGCGGTGGGCCGTGCAGCCAATAGGAAGCGCTCTGAGCTCAGCGGTTCGGATGAGGGGAGGTAGGTGGTGCCGTGCTGTACTGCGCATGTGCAGGATGCCTGAGCCGAGCGCATGGCGGGAGCATTCAGAGCGCATGCGCAGTGGGCGGAATGGGCGAAACCATTGTGCGGTACTATGGGGGGGTGGGATGGACCATTGTACTGTGCTATGGGGGGGTGGGGTGGACCATTGTACGGTGCTATGGAGAGTAGGAGGAGCCGTTGAGCTCTGCCATCCGTAAAGCTCAACGTAGTGCAGGTTGAGGGACCGTCGGTGTGAGGTGACAGAGGGTGTGCTGAGGGGGAGGGCGCAGGGAGGTGGGATGGGATCTGGAATGGGGTTAAAGACACAGAGACAAGGTGGGGGCAGCGCTCCTCCCACCCTTTCCCCTTGCACTGTTCTCCCCCAGCACTGGGTAACCCCGTATCGGGGTGCAGGTTGGTGGGAGGCGATGCACGCAAACCCTGAGCCCCCCCTCTCCAACACAGGGACTGAGCACCAGGAGATGCACGAAACGCTGCAGCATTAAACCCTGAGCCTGTCCTCCCATCTGGTACCCCCTGCGCCCAACCTCAAACCACCGCTTCTGGGGCTGCAATGTGGGAATGGAACTTTTTCCCCCCGGAAAGTGG
>NW_024884749.1:60464-70676 GCF_019232065.1 Centrocercus urophasianus | reverse complement strand
TGGGTGGATGGACGGATGGATGGGTGGGTGGGTGGATGGATGGATGGATGGATGGATGGATGGATGGATGGATGGATGGATGGATGGATGGATGGATGGATGCATGGATGGATGCATGGATGGATGCATGGATGGGTACATGGATGGCTGGACAGATGGCTCCAGAGCTTTCAGCCTGCTCAGCCCCAGACACTCTGACCTTGCAAGCCCCTAAACATGTGAATAGCTGTGCTGAGGGCCAGATCCTCAGCTGGTGTTGATCAGTGCAGTGGCTCCCATGGTGCAGGTGACAGCAGCCTCCCAGCTAGTGGAATCACTGGTTGAATGAGGGCTTGCTGGTTTACAACCTATAATGTCCACCTGCTGTCTGGAAGCATCAAGGGGAGGAATCCTCTTCCCCATGCTGGGGCATTAAGGAGAAGAGCAAGCCTCCAGTGTGCGTTCTCCTGGATTATTTTGCTTTTAGCCACGTTTTATCTCCCTTCAGGTCAGGTGAGGGCATCAATTCTCTGCGCTAGGAGCATGGCTGGAGGTGATGTGGTTTCTCTTGAATTTGCATCACCTTTCTCCAAACATTTAACAGATTCCTGACTACCCCATCCTCGCTCTTGCTGCCCCCTGGGATCCAAACCTGTTTTGCTGTGGAGGGATAAACATTTAATAAAACCACCTAACCCAGTTAACCTTTCTCAAGCTCGCTGGAGCAAATACTCCCCTGCCTTGGACCTCCCCCCACCCCGGCCATCCAAGCTGAGTGATCTTGCAGGCTATAATCAAATGCAGAGGAACTGGCCCTTTGGCACTAATTAGTTTTGCATGAGTGTTGGGGGAAGAAATCCATTTTCATAAACAGAAAGGATTTATGCTGCTCCTTCTTGCCTATTTATTTTTTTTTTTTTAAACCAAGTCCCAAAGCACTTTGCTGAGGGCTAGCAGGGAGTCATTTTATGAATGGTTTAGATTGAGCAATGCATTATTAATAACAGCCAATCAGGCAAGCAGCATATTATATATCATTTCAGGAGATTCGCTTAATTCAGGGAAGTTATTTATTGCTAGCACAAAAGAAAACTCCTTTCTTCTTCATACCTCAGCCTGAAGGTTGGGTGGAGGTGCTGGGGAGTAGGAGCTGATGGCAGCTCGGGGGTCCCCTCACACCAGGGCACCCCGGGCCCTTCAGTTCCTAATGCCCCGTGCCTGCTGGGTGAGTTTTACAGCAGCCCTGAGCTAAAAGATGGCAAATCTGGCTCCTGCGGCCCATTGCCCCCTCTATTGTTTTACAAGGCTTTGATGAAGCCGAGTGACAGCAAACAGATGGGCCCGGCTCTCCTCCGGCTGCGCCCCTTGTTGCAGGGTAAGGCTGAGCACAACCCTATACGAGACACTGGAGAATCTGCAGGGGGAGCGAGGCGCGGATTCCCCCGCTGCAGAGGGAGGGTTGCACGGGGCTCAAGGCCCACCGGGGTGCACGAGTGGGGTGAACACGCGTGTGCCGCAAAGAGCGAATGCCGAGCGGCTGTGCGAAGGGGACATCTGGTGGCGGCTGTCCCGCACTGCGGGGAAAGAGAAGGCAAAAGAACGGGGGTAGTTTGACCTGGAAACGCCTTTATTGAGTACAAAAGAACTTTTGCATGAGGCCATCCCAGCAGCGATCCCATCTCACAGCCTCTGCCCTCTGCCTGGCTGTTGGGCTGCAGCACCGGAGCGTGCAGGTAAGAATTTCATAAGAAAACTGTGGGTTTTGTGGGTTGGTTTTCTTTTTTCTTTTCTTTTTTTTTTCCTTTCTTTCTTTCTTTTTTTTTTTTCAGCTGGGAATAATCTTCCCAGGGAGCCCTGTGATAATCTCTAATGGAATGGGGCAATGGAAAGGCTCGAGCATCAATGTCTTATGGAAGGAAGTGCTACCAGCGACGGTTTGAGCAGCTCTTCCTGCAGCAGTGAGATTTGTGTTATCTGAGCACAGCCTGAAGCTTAAACAGGAAGAGAAGTTTAAAAAGCCTCCATATCCACCTCCATATCCTGCTCCTGCTGAAGCTCTGCTGGAAGGTGATACTGGGGACAGTGTCAGGCTCCTACATCCTTGAATGTGTGAATGTCTCAGAGAAGAATCCAAACCTGAGCCGTCCCCTATGCCCAGAGCTGTCCTTCTGCCCCTGGGGATGCTGCCACGTGGGCCCTTCAGGCAAACCTAGGAGGGGTTTGTTGCCTTCCAGAGCAGAGGGAGATGGGGTTGCAGCTCATCAAGCAGTGAAGTCCGATGTCCCGCTCATCACCGTGTCCTCCTCGCTGTCCTCCGAGCTGATGATGATGCTGCCATCCTCTGCAGAGGGAATGGAATGAGGATGAAGCTCCAGAGGGCAAAGCCTGGGCTCCTGATCGCTCTCATTATAGAGGACTCCATAACAACCCACCTGCATCCTGACTGTGGCTCCTGCCGTTGTGTCTCTGTGTGGAGGTGCTGGGTCCCCCTCTGCCATCCCACTGTCTCGAGCTGGGCTCACCGCCATCCCGCTCCAGCTTCAGCAGCTTGAGTGAGATCTGGCTGCTCCTCTCCACGTGAGGCTGGCACCGCTTGGACCGCGTGGTGGCTTGGGACACCTGCACAGGGGACATCAGGCAACGGGGTGGCCTCTCTGGGTCCCAAAAGCTCCCACCCCAACGGGGCGCCCCTTACCGTGCTCACCCCCATCTCAGCGAGGCTGATGGTGAAGGTGGGCATAACATCCTGGCTGCTGTGCTGCGGGGGCTCCTCCTGCTGCACAGAGAGTGCAGAGCAACGGTTATGGGAAAGCTGGGAGTTGCTCTGTGGGATGGGGAAGACTTGCAGATAGGGGAAGTGAGGAGCCATCCTCATACTGGGACAGGGCACAGACATCTCACCAGGTTGTTCTCCAGAGCCACCTCCACCATGGGGACCGGCCGGGGAGCGCCACCTGCAAGAGAGGGCAAGGCTTGGGAAGAGAGGCCAGAATGAAGCGTTTTGTGATGGCCAAGGAGCCTTCGGGGAGGCACAGAGATTAAGCAACACAGCTGTCCCATCACAGGGAGAGCGATGTGGAGAGTGACCAGGGAGGCAGGGAGATGAGCACCGGGTGCTCGCTGGCCACGTGTGCCCACATCTCACCTTGCAGCCCCTCGATGCGCTCAGCCAGCGCCTGCAGCCTGGCATGGCACTCGGCAAAGTCCTCGTGCAGCCCCAGCTCCCCATCCGCCGCCGGCCGCTGCCTCCGCAGCTCCTCCAGCGCATCCTTGACAAAGGGCTGCATGTCCATCACCTCCTGCTCCGTGGCATAGAGGCCCATCTTCTCCACCAGCCTCTCGCCCGCCTCCATCCTCCGCAGCACGGCCTCCACGCGCCGCAGCTCCCTCTCCAGCTCGCTGCGGCTCTTCTCCTGCCTCCTCTCCACCGTGGCCAGCAGCTCCTCCTCCTCGTGCCGGATCAGCCTCACCAGCTGCTCCACGCGCTGCCTCACCAGCTCCCGCACCTTGAGCCCCGCCGCCTCCAGCCGCGACGCCTCGTCCTGCAGCACCGCACGCAACGCCTCGAAGCCGCCCCGCTGCCCCGCCAGCTCCTGCCCCAGCGCTGCCAGCTCGTCCTGCCGCCGCTGGATCTCGGTGCGGATGTCGCAGTAGAAAGGGGAGTGCTGGGCGTCCAGCAGCGCGCAGGAGCAGCACAGCGGCTTCTCGCACTTCCTGCAGAAGATGCTGGCGGGGAAGAGGAGTACACGGTTGGCGCCGCGTCCCCATCCGCAGGGGGGCAGGACGCAGTGCCGCGTTGCTCACCTGGTGACGTGGCCCTGCTCGGTGTGCCCGGGGCTGGAGCAGAAGAGGCTGCACGATTTCTTGGTGCCCTCCAGGAAGCGATGCGCCGACTCGGCTCTCAGCTCTTCCACCTTCCTGGCTTCGTGGCTCCTCTTCTTAAAGAACCACTGGTGGTCCTCAAAGCAGCCCGGGCACAGGAACTCCTCGCACTCCGAGCACCACACGGCCGCCGCCTCCCGCCGGCACCGGCAGCAGCTCAGCCCCCCACTGCTGATCCGCCGGTAGACGCGCAGACGGGCCTGCAGGCTGCTGAACAGCACGTTGTCCATGTCGGGGATGCCGTCAGGCTGCGGGATGGGCGCCTGGCACACGGGGCACTGCCCTACAGGTTTGTTCTCCCTCAGGCAGTCCAGGCACAGCGTGTGCAGGCAGGTGAGCAGCTTCAGGTTGGGTGATTCCTGCCGGCAGCCCTCGCACAGCACGAACTGGAAGTCGCCCTCCCCCGATAGCCCAGAGGGAGCGGGGCACTGCGAGGGTCCGGGTGCGACCCCCGGCTCCTTGGGGGCAGCAGGGCCATCTGGGTAGGAAGAGGAAGCGGGAGAAGTAGGGAGAAATGAGCTGTGTGCGTTTGGAGCGTTGGATTCGGGGTTACACGGGGAGAATCCAAACGTGCCAATTGATTTTTTCCTTTCACTTTTGCTGCTTCCGGATCTTGCCGTGGGGGATTCAAGAATGGACAAATCGCATCCCCACCGTATGGCTCCAGCCTCTGGGGTGCTCCCGCCAGCCCTGTCCCCAAAGCCCCCCACATCTTTCCCCAGCCCACCAGCGAGCCCCACACAAAGCACGGTGCCTCCCCTTGCCACCTCCCTCCACATTTTCTGTATCCCCCTCAAAGAACAGCTTTGCATCCCAATTGTGACCCCGTTGCAACCCACACGTGTAACCCACCCACAGAGCCTACTGGGGGGGGCTCCCATTCTGCCTATCCCCCACCCGCCCAGCCCGCCTCCCCGCATAGTAATAAGCGCGGAGCAGGCACACGGCGGCGGGGGGACCCTATTTACCTTCTTGGGATTCGGATGGTCGGGGGGCTTCGGGGCTGCCGGGCATTTCGGCGCGCTGGGCCGGAGGCTTCGCTTTCGTTTCTGCAGTCCGGCGTGGGGAGAAGGAGGAGCTGGGGGAGGGAGGAAGGCGGGGATGATGGGAGAAGGCGGGACGGGACGAGTCCGGGACGGGGCACGGTCCAACGGGGGCCCCATGTACCGCTCGTCCCGTTCCTGCCATCCCACTGCACTGGGAGGGAGAATATCGGTGGGGGATGCTGCCGGGGGGGATGCAGACACCCATAGGGTGGTGCTACGGGGGGAATGCCGGTACCCACAGGGTGATGCTGGGGGGGGGGATGCAGACACCCGCAGGGTACCACCCCCTTTTGTCGGCTGCCGAGATGGAGGAGCGCTTGTTTTGTCGGCACGAGAAGGCCGCGTGGAGAGGGATTTGCTGGGGAAAAAAAAAAATCTATTTCTCTATTTCCTATGGGGTTGGAGGGGACCCCGTAGGGACGCAGGATCTTCCGGATCCCCCCGAGGTATGAGTACGGCAGAGGACGCGACGCTCCCCGAGGTCGCCGGAGCGTTTCCCGAGCATTGCAGCCGCCGGAAAAACTCACCCCGCCGTGAGCCTTGCGTCCCTCTGCCGTCACAGCCACATGAGGGGCGGACCAGGAAGCTCCGGCATCTCCCTCCTTCCCCTCTGCATCCTCATCCTCATCTAGGAACCGCCGGGAGGATGGAACCCCCCGGCCCCAGACCGGACTGAGGCTCCAGCAAGGAAAACCAAGACAGCATTGCTTTATTGCAGCAAGGCTGCAATAGGGCTGTTGGGTTTTTTACCCTCTCGGCGTTGCACATCGCAGCAGGGAGATGTTCAGCAGGTCGGGATACCAGGCACTTCCCTTAGGGGATTTTGACCGCTTCCAGCAGTCCAGCATTGGGCTGTACGGTGCACAGAAGGGCTTCTTCTCCTTCGGGTCCAAGGCAGACCAGCTGGGATCGGCCAGGAATGCTGCAGGTGAGCCCCGACTGCAGAGGGGAGATGCTGCTTTCTTCTCCTCTGGGGCTTCCAGCAGGGTGTTGTTGTGGCTGGGTGCTCTCACTCGGCCTGGGTGGGGTTTGCTGGTGGGTGCACATTCCCTGCCCCCCTTTCAGACTCCTCCCAGGGTTGGCTGTCCTGGATCTGCCATGGGATCATCACCTCCTTGGTCTTCCTACTGATGCTTCTCACCTTCCCCATCTCAGGCTGGTTTGCCTTGAAGGTAAGGGAAGGGAGCAGGTGAGGAGCAGGGTGGCAGCCCGTGCTCTGTGGGTAGGCAGTGCCTGGCGTTTCACTCCTGTCCCTGTCTCTGTGTCCAACCCTCAGATAGTGCCTACCTATGAACGAATGGTCATCTTCCGCCTGGGCCGCCTCCGTGCACCGCAGGGCCCTGGCGTGGTGCTGCTGCTGCCCTTCATTGACCACTGGCAGCGTGTGGATCTGAGAACACGGGCCTTCAATGTGCCCCCCTGCAAGGTGAGCCACCCTTGAGGCATCCCAAATACCCAGAGCAGCATTCTGCCTATCCTCATGGTGAGGCAAGGAGCTGGAGCCACGAGCCCTGGGGCTGGGAGGCACCTATTGACCTTCCGTATCTTGGTCAATGGATGTTCCCAAGTGGAGACATCTCCGAAGCATCAGCCCGTACCCAAATGTCTCTCAGCAATGGCTGGAAGTTGTCATTCTGAGTAGCCCAAAACGTCATCATTGGGGTTGGCTTTATTAAAGAGATGGGGGAGGGAACCTTGTGGGAGTTTGGGCGTGGGGTGCAGCGGGGCAGACCCTGACCCCCTCTCCCAGCTGATCTCCCGGGACGGTGCCGTGCTCTCCATGGGTGCCGACGTGCAGTTCCGTGTGTGGGACCCCGCGCTGTCCGTGCTGGTGGTGAAGGACCTCGTGGCAGCCACTCGCATGACGGCACAGAGCGCCATGGCCAAGGCCTTGGGCAAGAAGAGCCTGCGGGAGATCCAGGGGGAGAAGCTACGCATCGGAGAGCAGCTGCTGGTGAGAATGGCCCGGGGTGCCCCCTGGCTGGGGGTACACCTCAGGTCTAAACCAGCAGCACGCTGAGCTGTGGGATCTGTTGTCTCCGTGGTCTCCCACAACCTCTCTTCCCCTTCTTTCCTCAGTTGGACATCAATGACATGACCAAGTCCTGGGGACTGGAGGTGGATCGCGTGGAGCTGACGATGGAGGCGGTGCTGCAGCCCCCCCGGGATGCCCTGCAGGGACCTCTGGGTGCCATAGCCCCGGTGCTGGAGGGCTCTCCCCCACAGCTGGCTTCCCACCTCCTTGACAGCAAACCTGGCGCCCCAGAGGCAGGTAGGAGCCCATAAACTTTGAGCCCAGAAGATGTTAGAAAGAGGAGCCAAAGTCCTGCAGATACCACTGCCCTGTGAGCACAGCACAGATAGGCTGGGGGCAGCTCAGGTTTCGTGCTGGGAGCTTGGCACGGCTCTCAGAAGGGGTGGGAAGTGACAGCGAGATTTTTCCCCAGGTGCTTTGAGTCACGGGGATGGGAGGAAGACTCACGTGTCAGCTCAGGCCCCTGCTTATTCCTAAGAAAGAAAAAATGCGCTCTGTGGTTGCAGTGTGACTATTCTGGATGTGTCATCCCTTCAGCAATTTTGGCTAAGGAAGACTGGGGCAAGCAAGGGAACGAAAGCTATGGGCATCTGGTGGAGGCTGGAGGAGGGAGTGCCATGTGGTGGGGGTCCTTGTGGACCAGCGGAGCTCATCCTGAAAATGTCCCCTGTTGCATCCCTTTGTCCCAGCAGACAGCGTGGTGACAGTGAGCGAGGTGGACTCCCCCAGGAGGAGGCCCAGCGTGGCCGAGCTGCTCTCAGCCGTGGAGCCCATCCTCTCCGAGGCTCTGGTGAGCCAGGTGGGAGCATCCTACCAGGTGGACATCATCCTGCCCGGCGGCACCCGCAGCACCTTCTTCATAGACCTCTCCTCAGGTGGGGTCTTACGGTGGGGTGGGTGCTCTAGGGGATCTCCTCATGGTCGGCGTCCCAGCTCACAGCTGCTCCCTCTCACCCCATCCGTGTCCAACAGGCAGCGGGCGGGCTGGCTGCGGTGTGCCCCAGGGCAGCCCTGATGTGGTGCTGGAAGTGGCAGAGGAGGACCTGCAGGAGCTGATGCTGGGCGAGCTGCGGCCCCTGGCTGCCTACATGAGCGGGCGGCTGCGGGTGCAGGGCGACTTGCAGCTGGCCCTCCGCCTGGAGGAGCTCTTCAAGGCCGTGAAGCTGCACAGATAGAGCAAGCGCATCCCTGTGTGTGTGTCTGTAGGTGGGGGACAGCAGAAGAACATGGCGAGGATGCTGCCTGCCCTCCCCGTGGGATGACAGGAGGCAGGTGAAGGCCTGAGCGGGGAAACTGAGGCAACGGAGGCATCGCTCCTTGGCTGAGCCCCTCCAGCTGCCTTTGTGCTTGTCTTGTCTCGCCCCTTGCCTGCAATGCATCCAGTGGGCACCCCAGCTTTGGGCCGTGTGGTCCTTGCAGCTGCTGCCTTTTGGGGAGGGAGCAGAGGTGGCATCCGGGGAAGGAGCAGCCTGGAGTTGCCCCTTCCAACACAAGGAGTGACGGCGTTGATTTGTGTTTCTGCGTTGTGTGGTGTGAGCTCTGTCTGCGCTGCGTGCGTGGGGCTGCGTCCAGCCATGTATCCGTAGCTCTTTATTTTGTAAGCTTCCTTTCTATCCCAATAAACATACTCTAAGGGTAGTAACAGGATGGTGGCTTCAGTTGGTGACCCTGCGTGTAGGTTGGTGGCCCCTGCATGCGGCAGGTGGGTTGGAGATTCATGATCCTTGAGGTCCCTTCCAACCCTGGTCATTCTGTGATCCTGTGGGCTCTCCCCCATGCCCCGCTGCACTGAGCCGTACCTCAGTTTCCCCATTCCTACCGATAGCCTGTGTGGGGATGCTCAGCACCCAGAGGTGAAAGCATCTCTGTTCTGGGTAACCCCAACCGGTCCATGGTGGGGGTACCCCCTTTGGTGATGCCCCCCTCAGTCACAGTCCTTTTAGCTGCCACTCCTTTGGTCACGGTCTCCACTTGACGGTGGTCCCATAGCCACCAGCGGGGAGTGGATGGAAGGATGGAGAGGAGCCGGGGTGCAGCTCCTCCCATGGAAATGGCTTCCCGGCAGCAGTTAACATAGGTCCCGCCCGGAGGAGGAGTCTGCAGCACCGGGAAACCGAAACTAGACGACGGGAGAGGCTGGGGAAGCCCCGGAGCCGTGCCACGCCATGGACGGCCTCGAACCCGCGGTCCCGGTGAGCCCCGGCCGGCAGCGGGGGGAGGCGGGGTGGGAGGAGACGGGGGGGCGGCAGAGGGCTGTGCGCCGACGGGGCGGTGGGCACGGGGCTGTGCTGGGACCTTTTGGAGGGTTTTCATCCTTTCATGCGTATGGAGTGGGTGCGATGGGAGTGTGGGGGGCTGCAGAGTGGGGCGGCGGCAGGGAGGGGGACGGGGTGGCAGGGCGGGTGGGTGCCTCCTGTCCCATCCCCACCCTCCAACGCTGCCAACGCGTTGCCCCTCGTGCTATGGGGAGGGGAAGTGCTGAGCGACAACCAGCGCCCCGCAGGTAGGAAGTGGCCGCTCACCTGGGCCAGGATGGGGGTTCTGAAGCGCTGTCTCTTCCCTCGCCTCCCCAAGCCACTGGAGGACAACTTCCAGTTCGTGCTGTGTGAGGGCTGCCGGCAGGAATCGCCCGACCTGAAGCTGCTCACCTGCCTGCACACGCTGTGCTTGGGCTGCCTGAGAGAGAACAAACCTGTAGGGCAGTGCCCCGTGTGCCAGGCGCCCATCCCGCAGCCTGACGGCATCCCCGACGTGGACAACGTGCTGTTCAGCAGCCTGCAGGCCCGCCTGAGCATCTACCAGCGTGTGGTCAGCGGGGCCGAGCTGCTGTGTGACAACTGTGGGAGCAGCAGTGAGTACTGGTGCCCGGAGTGCAAGGAATTCCTGTGCACAAAGTGCTTCGAGACCCACCAGCGCTACGTCAAGCAGGAGAACCACGAGGCCAAGAGGGTTCAGGACATCAGGGTGGGATCGCCACAGGAGTTCCTCGAGGGCACCAGGAGGACCAGCAGCTTGTCCTGCCCCATCCCGACCCACCAGAAGCAGACTCTAAGGTAGGGAACTTCTTGTCATTCATCTTTGGGCTGAGTGAGGTGGTTCTGTCTCTCTGCTGAGGGCCACCAGATGGAAAAGTTGGATGGGAGTCGGTTGCAGTGACCAGTGGGGAGCAGGGAGGAAGTGCTGGGGCTGCTGATGGGGCCAGAGGAGGGCATGGGATGAGGATGAGGATGAGGATGAGGATGAGGATGAGGATGAGGATGAGGATGAGGA